>NW_009712603.1:0-280 GCF_000703405.1 Apaloderma vittatum
GGTCCTCCCGCCTAGACAGTCCCGCTTGGAGACCACAGAGATGTAGGGGACACCCTGCTAGAGAGTCTTTGGGGAGACCATAGAGTCCTGGCGGACCTCCTGCCTAGACTGTCCCACCCAGAAACCATCGAGAGGTGGAGATAGACTCTCTAGGGAGACCACAGAGTCCTCTGGGACCTGCCTCCTAGACAGTCCCACCTGGAAACCCTCCCTGTGACTCTATGAGGAGACCATAGAGTCTTGGAGGACCTCCGTCCTAGACTGTCCCACTTGGAGGACT
>NW_009712603.1:315-668 GCF_000703405.1 Apaloderma vittatum
CTTCCTAGACTGTCCCTCCTGGAGGACTCCCCCGTAGACTCTATTGGGCGACCATAGAGTTGTGGGGGACTTCCTGCCTAGACTGTCCCACCTGGAGTGCTCCTCATAGGCGCTATTGGGTGACCATAGAGTCCTGGAGGAGCTCCTGCCTGGACTGTCTCACCTGGAGGACCACCTCCTAGACTCTATTGGGTGACCACAGAGTCCTGGAGGACCTTCTTCCTAGACAATCCCACCTGGAGGACTCCACCCTATCCCCTATTGGGCGACCACAGAGTCCTGGAGGACCTCCTGCCTAGACAATCCCACCTGGAGGACTCCCCCCTATCCCCTACTGGGCGACCATAGAGTCC
>NW_009712603.1:775-1034 GCF_000703405.1 Apaloderma vittatum
TCTATTGGGGTACCACAGAGTCCTGGAGGACCTTCTTCCTAGACAATCCCACCTGGAGGACTCCACCCTATCCCCTATTGGGCGACCATAGAGTCCTGGAGGACCTCCTGCCTAGATTGGCCCTCCTGGAGGACTCCCCCATAGACTCTAATGGGCGCAACCACCGAGTCCTGGAGGACTTTCCTCCTAGACAATCCCACCTGGAGGATCCCCCTCATCGACTCTATTGGGTGACCATAGAGTCTTGGAGGACCTCCTG
>NW_009712604.1:0-1434 GCF_000703405.1 Apaloderma vittatum
GCTCGTGTTTCTTCCTCTGTTCTGAGCTTAAGCCAGGCCTCCTGCTCGCCTTCGCTGCCTTTCCTGTTCTGCTCGAGCTGCTCTCCTCTCGTCTGTGCGCTGCTGCTGCTCAGGGACATGCCGCGGGGCAGCCCCGGGCTCCACTGGGGCTCGTGGGCAGGACGGGGACGGCCGCGTGCCGGGTGTGCGGCCAACGGCTGGGGAGAACTGTTCTCTAGTTCAGTAGACAAGAAGATGTGGTAATTGCTGGAGTTGGGAGAGGTTGTGAGGAGATACCAGATTATGGAAAGGGTGGAAGGGATGGAATGATCTGTGTGCGTGTAAAAACAAACAAAAAATTTGTACAGAGAAAAGCTAAACAAAAACAGTGTAAAATCCAGAAAGCGGGGTGGGAAGGGTTGTTCTTCAACAACAAAAAAATCAGATGAATTTGTAAGAAGGTGTGCGAGGAGTTCTTCAAGCCTAGTGCAAAAACGCTGACTTTTCTCCTCTTAAATCTGTTTCCCACTGGTTTAGCTCGCCTTCCGCCGGCTCCTTCCCTTGCGCTGCCCAGCAGAATGTCTGTCAGTGTTGATCCCAAGTCCAGAGGTGCAAGAGTCAATTCACACCCACTGTAGACCCCTCGGTGTATGCTGCAGTCATACGCCCATTCACTTCAGTCCCATGTTTCTGTGCCACCTCAGCCACCCCATCTGAGCTCAAGTTGTTGCATTTGGCGTTACAACAAAGAAATTAAATCGACTTTTTTTTTAAATAATCATAAAATGTATAGGTTTGGCTCTTCAAAGAAGGCAAACGTAAATCTGCCAGAATTTGAATAATGTGAACGTAAATCTGAAATTTAAATAACGCAAACAGAAATCTGTGAAATTAAGTGTAAAGAAATTTAAATTGTCTGCGAAGTGGTGGTGCCCGTGCTGCGCGGGAGGGAGGCGTCTCACGGCGTGACCCTGCGGCTGCTCATGCGACAGCACGAAGCGCGTCGCTCGTTCCCACCTTAGCCCTGCTGGTTCTCAGTTAACAGCAGTTGGGGTTTATGGAACTAAGTCCGTGGCTTCTCTTCCCCAGGGGGAGTGTGGTGAGGAATCCTTGTGCAGCAGGAGGACAGCGAGCAGCTGTGGAGCGGCTCGCTTGGGCGTTGGCTGAAAAAGTTGGGCTTTGCCTGCTGGTGCTGGGTGGCGAGGGCGCTGTGCCTCGGGGCCGTGGAGCTTGGCAGTGGCTGGTTTCGGTTAACACAACCTGGAAATTACCGTTTGTCCCTCCTGTGTGTTTCTAGGTAAAAAGAGAAAAAAATTACTCGCGAATGATTACTTAGGAGTAATAGCAGAGAGTGGTTGGGTGCTGGAGGCACTAACGGGTTTCCAGAGCGGCTGGGTCACGTTAACAGTTAACCTGCCCAGGTGATGTTAACGATTAACCTGCCCAGGTGATGCT
>NW_009712605.1:0-11228 GCF_000703405.1 Apaloderma vittatum
ACTGACATCCCCCCCCAGAAGCCCTGGAGGCAACCCCGGTGGAGGGGGAGCAGAGGTTCCCTCATTTCCCGTGTGGGGCTGTTGTGAGGTGGTTACGAGCCATACGGGGTCAAGCAGGTCTTTCCCAGGAGGTGCAAGCTGAGCTGCAGCTCCACCTCTCCACCACACCACCCAACAGCTTCCCCGCCTGCTGGGGAGCCAAATCTGCCCTTCGGATACCTCGTGTGACTGTTACCAGGGCTGTTTGCCTCAGGAGGTCCCCTCTGCCAACACCCTGACATCTCCTCACCCTGTCCAGCCTGTTAGCATCCACCTTGTACCCAGCAGTGCTCCTCTGCTCGCCTCCCGGAGCTGTGACCCTCTTTCTATTGGCTGGGGAGGGGGGTGAAATGCATCCAGCTCCTGGACGATCTCCGGGAAGGTCACATCCTGAACATGGAGCTCTATAGGAGCTGTGCCAGGTTCACAGGCCAAGAGCTGCAGAGCCACTACACAGCCAGGATGGGTCCCACAACTCACCAAAGTGTCCAAGAAACACAGGTATCTCCCAGAGAATCCCGCTTCTCCGCAGTAAGAGCCTAGGCAAGCAGCAGCCCTGTCTGTTTGCCAGCATCCACCCAGACCTTCAGGATTTTCTTGCAGGTCTCCTGGGCCGCGCTGCCAAATACAGTGAGAACTTTATCCCAAGGGAACAGTCACTGGAGACTTTTTCCCTTCTTCAGATCCTTTGAGCATCTGCTTAAACTATTGCTGCCAAAGATGGGACCTTGCGTTACACAGACTTATTGTCTGACTGCCTCAGCGACTTTGAGGATCTCAGGTACTCCTTGGAGTCCAGTTCATCTGCTGAAGATGCTCTTCAGAGTCAGTCATGAACTGTGAGCACTGGTCCCACCTCATGCCTTCACTCCACTCCCAGACAGGACTTTCTAAGACTGTCACTTCCACCTTCTGTCCTGAAGCCCACAAGCTCCTCTGGTCTCCAAACCAGCAGCTCTGAGCAGACTAGCAAGTTCCACAAAGCACCACGCCGTGGTGAGTGATGCTGGACCTCCTCCAATGTTCTTTTCTGCACCTTGCTCTTACTCTGCACCAGAACGAGTGGCATCTGTGGAAGCTGGTTGTGGACCAGGGAGCGCTGCACATCCCCACTGCGGTCCTCAGCCAGCCACAGCAACTTGAGCTGATACTCTCCTTGCTGCCATCTGGTGACAAGTGACCACAGCACTATGTCACATGGACTTGACCACCACCAGGCAGCTAGTGCCACCTTGGGAGCCAAGCTATATTGATTATACTGGCAGTCGTTGCCCACATCTAACCCTTGGGCAGCACTGTCGCAGGACACACGAACCCGGCTGCAAAGAGCATTAAATAAGCCTCATCTGGGAAAAGTGGCAGTGCTGGGGTCACAAGAATGGGACAGCCACCACTTCAGCTGCACCTACATGTTAGTTTATGTCAAAAGATGGTTCCTTGGCAAAGCGAGCCAAGAGAGATGACATCTAGAGGACAGTAAGATGAGTTTGGTGGTGACACATTTAACGTAGCATTTTCAGTTCTTGGTGCAGGAAGAACAGGTTTGGTTTGCACATGAAGCCCTTGGCTCATCACACCTGGAGGAGGTGGCTTCCTCTCACTCTGCCAGGTTGAAGAGGTGCAGCAGGCAACAGCTGGCCCTCACGAGAGACACAAAGGGAAGCGGTGCAAATAAGGCAGCATCAGTGCAATGGGGGGCACAGACTCAAGGCTCAGTGAAGCCCACCCAGGGCCAGGAGTGAGAGGGAGCATCACCCAAGGAGCTCCAGCTACCAGAAGGATTCAGGAGAGGCTTCTTCTTCTTGGGGTCTGGGGAAGCTCCATTTCCCAGAGCTACTTGATCGAGCTCTATCTCCCCTATTGATGGAGAGGGCAGTTAATTTTGGAAGGGAAGGAAGGGGACTGAGTCCCTTGGTGGCATCTAGAGCAGTAACTCTGGCTGTAAAGACTCACCGAGAGCAGCAGGCAGCTGGTGGGGGGCTGCAGAGAGACGCCCTGCAGGAATTTGGCACCCTGGGCTCCTGTCTCTGCATGCAGAAGGAAAGCTTTTCAGCTCCTGGCTGAATCCCTTGGGCTCCAAAGAGCCTCGAGCTTCCAGGGGCAGGTTGGGAGGAGGAAAACATGAGCATATTTTTACAGAAATCGGAGTCTCCCTGCAGCAGCAAATCCTGTAAAATCAAAACCCAAGTGAAAAGCAGCTTCAGCTGTTCTGGCTCTGGCTGTGACGGGCTTGGCCCCAGGCCAGTGAGTTAATTCTGCCTATTAACTAATAGTATAGTATTGTCGGCAAAGATTCATTGCTAAACTTATGTTTTTAAGATATCACTTATCATTTAAACACTTAACTCTTGATCCCCGAACATGCACAGGCACCATGTAGCCCTGCAGCCATGCTGCAGATAACCAAAGCCACCGCTGGCTAGGGAGGCTGGGCAGTGTTTAACCCTTTTTCCCCCTCTTTGTCTGAATGATAAACTGTCCTGAGTAACACTTTCCAAAGGGACCGCTTATGAACATCTACTTAATGCTCCCAAGCTCAGCAGAGATGGAGGAACTGTTCCCAAGAGTGGGTTTTTCTAACCTCGGTGAATTGTGTGTGAACAGCAAGAGACCCTGTGGACACACGTGACTGCAGCCTGTCACCGAGAATGGCCTCCCTTTGTTTCTCCTTGACCTTCCCAATCCCTCCAAATGCCCTGCAGGCTGATGGAGAAGCAGATCTGAACCTTCAGGAGAAGCAGGGACCTTCAGGTGGGAACTTCAGCAGGGACTCCCCACCCTCCAGCCCTGGATGCTGCCCAGGTCCCGGCAGCTCAAGATCCCCTGTGGAATAAAGAGACATTTTTGGGGGACCTCCAACGTCTCACTCCATCCCACCCCCCTACCAAGAGCCAACCAGCACCTCTACGGGCTGCGCTGACCTCCGGCCAACCCACTGCCCTCCCCACCCCACTGGGGACATTGCGGTGGGGTTTCCCTGGGCAGAGTTGAATCGAGATAAGTCTTTTTTTTACATCCTTTTTGTGCTTTGTGAGGGTACCTGGCCCTGCATGGCTTGTGCTGAAACGTGACACTCCAGAGTCCTCCTCGCTCAACCTGTTCAGCTTGTTGCAGGGTCCTGCCCGAGGGGAGCTAACGGAGGAACCAGCAGCTCCCTCAGCCCTTCAGCTCTTTCCTCCGGCATTTCTGAGCTCACCTATTGCTGAGTGGAAGATTCATGCACCTTACGAACTCTGATGCTGCCTGGTACCAGGTGCAGGGATGAGACAGACAGGAAAGGAGGAAGGTAAGAGGATGGGATGGGTCAACCAAGCCTCATCCTGTGCTGGGACCCCCAGGAAGGCAGCAGAGCCCCAGAAATGCTTCAGGCGAGGATTTAATCTCTTCGGGGAGGCAAGGACAGCTGCGGAGAGGAGTGGAAGGAAGGTAGCTGCGTTTCTGTTGCCATTGCGATGCCCAGGTCTTAGGTTTTAGAGCCTTCGGCTAAATTAGGAGGCAAAAGTCAACTGGTAGCTTGCGTTAAAGATTTGAAGAGTATGGCACTCCTAAAATGAATGAAACTTTTGAATGGTATCCATGGGAACAAATTAAAGAGAAGAGGCACTTTTGAAGCATTTAAAATAGATTTTGAACCACAGAATTGGGCAGGAAATTTTGGATATTGTGTTCAACAGCTGGTCTGAACCCAGCTCATGATGATAGAGCCGAACACAGGCAGATAAACCTTAGATGAGACAGGTAGACTTCAGATTAGACGCCGCAGAAATTGTCCTATTGTGGCTATGTGTTAACTGGCTGTAGTTAACAGCAACTTTTGGAAAATAAGGCTGTAAAATAATCTCCTTCCTGACTGCAAACATGTCAAGATTTCTTGAAAATAGTTAATACCATGAATAAGCAGGACCTTATGGAGATAGAAAAATAATGGATAAAAATAAGGTGATTTTAAATAAAACCATATAAATAACAAGGAACTCCCAATTTCCCAGAATGTAGAGAAATCAAAAATATAGGTTATTACTCTATATTTTAAAAAATACTTCAAAAAAAGTATTTGGACATACAGCAAAGAATAGGTGGGAAGATCACCAGAATATCATATTATGTATGTAAATCTAATCCAGAAGACTTTACATCCATGAGGCATGACTGGCAGAAGGTAGTTTTTGTATTCTGGAAAATATTTTCATTTTAGTCCTTGGTTATGTTATGGTTAGCCAGAAATAGCAATGTTAGAGAATGAAACTGCCCAGTAGGCAACCTCTGATGAAAAACTGCCAGGCATTACATACTGACAGAGGTAATGACATATAAGAATACACAATTTAATTGCTGTCATCTTTTAAGATTTGTAAAAGAAAAATACGTAACTCAAGCTGTTTTGGGGCAGGGCATCCACGGTCCAGAAGTCTTCTGGAAAATAATTTTAAAGTTGTTCAAAGGAAACTAGAAAAGCTGAAAAGTCAAACTCACGTCTCTGTTTAATACTATAAAATTACAGGGTGGCATCCTTGAAACTGAGAATGCTGAAATGGCATTTAATAGGAAACTGGGGAGAAAACTACCTGTTTTCTGTCATCGCTGGTGTTAAAAATAGTTTTGCAAATGCTTATGAACACTACGAAAAAAATGCGTTAGGTACTAACATTCAAAGCACTCCCAGGCAGAAACCTCTGGTGCCCTGAGATGATGGTGCAGGTTTACGAGAAGGCAAATACAGGATCAAAGGCAACGGCACGTAGTGAAACTGCTATTTTCTCCTTTTCTACGAAAAGGCAGATCTGAAGGAGGCAACCGCATCTCCTTCCGCAGCAGAAGGATGGGAAAGAGACAGGTTGCCTGGGTCTCTCCACGGACAAGCAAGCTAAAGGGAGATGTGGTGGCGTGGAGAAAGCGGAGCGCCGTGCAGACAAAAAACCCTCCAAGCTCTGGAGATAAAAAGGTCAGGAGTCAGTGGGAGCAGTGCCACTCGCTGTACGACAGGCATTTCACATTTTCTCCTTGGGTGTGGGAATATCCACTCTGTTAAGGTCTTGGCTAAAAAACAGGACTGAGCTGGAACAAGCCCTGCAAAGTGAGAGCGAGCTGCTGGGTGCTGGCAAACGCACGCACAAGCTCTTTGTGCTAATATTTACTTAATCATGCAGCCCCCCTCCCTTAGCCTGTCTTCTTTCTGCCATTAAAACTCTCTCCTGGAGCTGCTGTGGGTGCTGGAGGGGCCCATGGGTGCTCCATGGAGGTACTGCAACCACAGAGGTCTCCAGCCTTGGGATACAGAGGCAAGGATGTACCTGGCTGGCTCTGCACTGAATACCTTGCTCAGCAGGCATACAGGAGAGGAAATAAATCAGGCTTTGATTTACCTGGGAGGACAGATACTTCTTCTCAACTGGTTTCTAATTTGGAGTCCGTTTCCCAGGATAATCTGCGTTGCTCTTGAGTCGAACAGGATTTTCCTTCTTTTCAGAGCAGCGAAACTGTGCTCTTTAAGTAGATGTTCCAGCTAACGAGGTGTTAAGTGTAGAGAGAATCACAAGTGCTTGAGGGCAGATCCAGCTGCTAGTAAAACCAACAGCCAACACCTAGATTGTCCTCAACTTCCAGGAACAACTTCAGACAAATAAACTGTCCTAGGGGCAGGATCAAGAAAAAACTGGGAAACACAACAGAAAAATACGGCCGTTTCTCATGCTACAGCTGCATTGTCTGGCTACATATGTTCCCTTTCCTCAGGCCAGTGGAGGAGTCTGATGACACGGGGCATGCTTGGAGCAGACACAAACAGTGGCTTTTAGCTGGCAACGCGGGACCAACCAGGAGCAGCTTCCAGAGCCCTGAAATACCAAAGAAATGGCAGTGGATTATGTCAGGAAGGTTTAATGAAGGTATCTGCTCCCCAGGGAGAAGAGAAACTCTTTGGGATTGAGCTACGTACCTTGCTTGGTCATCAGCGTCCTTAGCTGTGCCTGCAGTGCAGCAGAGAAACCGCTTCAGGGCTAGCGTGGAAGCTGAATTTATCATCTGCCCACTTGGTTTGCCTTCGGAACAACCCAAAAGCCCAGCTGCACCCACGCTCAATAGCACCGTACTCTGTCCCTCAGCAGCGGAGGGCCCAGCCACCTCCATCTGTCCTCCCTGCCTTGCAGCAGCTCTGACTCGTTGTGCAGGAGAGGCAGCCCAGGAGCAGCAGGATCTGGCACCAGTCGGCACAAGGACAGAGGGGACGCGCAGAGAATGCAAACGCGACGCGCTGGGGTCTGCAGTGACCTGGCCTTCAGGACGCTTCCACGTCAAAGAGTGCAAAAATCACGACTGTATTTTCTGAAAGGGACCTCTTATGCCGTGGACGCAAGGCTCAGCTGGCACATCAGAGGGACATCAAGGTAAGGGAAAAAGCCATGAGGAGGCTGAAGACTGGGTAAAGCAGTGTGAACGTCCTAGAAATGCAATATCAGGACACAAGGATGTCTTAGCATGGGACCCAAGCATGGTGGATGGAGGATCAGAAACATGAAGGAGAAACACATCAGTTCCCCTCAAAACAACCACCTTTGGCAGATATCCTGCTAGCTGGACATCGCCGAGTGATGCTGAGAGGTCTGCAGTACCCTCGGTGCAGATGGTAGGACAGCATCAGCTCCGAGGCTCATTCAAGGGCTGCAGCAATGTACGGAAAGCTGGAGCTGTGGGAAATCCCCTGGAGGGTTTCCAGGACTTGGCCAGACACAGCCATGTCCACCCTGGTCCACTGCTGCTGACAGTCCTGCTGCAAGAGGGAGGCTGGACCAAAACCCCTGCATGGGTTCCCACCACCACCTCTAGGATTTGTGTGTATCTGATGAGCTGACCTTCTCTGGGACACAGGTGTCTGGTTTGCAGCAGGAAAGGGAACAACTTCTCCTCCAGCGCTTGAACCTGTCGCTGTCTCGCTGCTGCAGGTGGATAAAGACATTTTCCCGAGCGGGGCAGCCCCCTCCCCAGGCAGCAGAGCTGGAAAAAAGGCTCCAGCAGCAAGACCCCCACTGCCACGACAGCACAGGAGAGCGCTTGGCATCAGTTGAGAGAGGTCACCAGTGGATGGAAATAGCACAAACCAGAGAGAAAGCCAGCATATCTTGGCTTTACCTTTAAAAATAACAATGGCAGCAGCCCCGCTTTGCTAGAAAATACCTGCCCTGTGCTGGGATCCTGCATCCTTTAGGTGCCATAACCAGGCATCCTTCGGGAGTCAAGCCATGTTATCTGACAAAGGGGGATTATGCTGTGAAAACTGCTCGTTGGGATTGTATATTAACAGGATATGCTCGGCTAGTTGACAGGAAGCAATAAAGTAATTTGAAGGAGACTGGGAGAGAGTGTGTGAGTTCCTGCGTCTGTGTTAAATCACGGCGCTAGATAAGCAAACAGCGCGGCCCCGGAGCAGAGGGGAGCGCTGCCAAGAGGGAGTTGGCCGGTGCCAGAAATCTCCAGGAGCTGCCTCAAGCCCAGCTCGACCGCGGCGTGGAAGCCGATGGGATTGCGATTGCGGCTCTCCCGACCCCTGCTCGTGACTCCGGTCTTGCAGCGGGACCCGCCGCCCATTGCCCCAGCTCTGCAGGCAAGCACAAGTGGGAAGGGAGCATCACTCAGCACCTAGGGGACCCCGGTGTTTGCTGGCAGGAGCCCAGTCCACTGACTTTTCAGGGGCTCCGGGAAGGAGCTGCTCCTCCCAGCAGATCCAGGCCTGGAGGAGGAAGGGGAGGAGAGCCAGGAATACGTGCGACTGCAAGAAACGAGGCTGCCGAGCGAAGGGTGAGCCAGAGACTGCCTGCAACGAGGAGGGGAGCAAGGAGGGGGCTGTCGAAAACCATCAGGCACTTCACGTTCAGCAACTGGCGCAGATTTAAGCATCCTGCTCGGATCCTGCCGCGCGTTGTGTCAGCAAGCACAGCACCCGGCGCGCCGTCCCTTGCTCAGCCTCCCACGTCCTGCTGGAATCAAATATAGCAAGAAATGAAAAGATCGGCAGTGCTTTTCGCCCTCGTGGAGGCTTTGCTAGCCTGCAGGAGGGGACGTTTGCAGGCCTCCTGATGCAATCTCTGATCCTGTTCGTCAGGCATACGCTTTCACACTCTGTGTAACTGCCTGGTGAGCTTGCTGCCACGGGATATGAGCGCTGCGGGATCTATAGAAGTGTGTCTGTGTTTGGTGGAGGCTGGAGACACTCAAAGGGCTCTCTTCAGAATAACAGAAGTAAAAAAAACCCCCACATATGCTGCCTTCCAACACAGGCAAAAAAACTCAAAGCTGCCTCTGGATGAGTGTTGAATCTTTTTTCTCATGTGTTAAGGGCTCTACATAGGCTGACAGGCAGGACGTTTGCCTTGGCAAGCCAAAAACTGTATCTCACTCTCAAGTACCTAATGGTGCCTTTCTCAGAGAGAGTCTTCTAGTGCACAGAGCATCAGTCCAGCGTGCACTCCTGCACCTGACTAACATGTTCTCCAGGAGAGAAACACCAACCAGTCAAGTACTCACAGTCCTGCAGCTTTGCTATAAGGAGGCTTCTCTGGAAGCGGAGAGCATGTTGCAGGTAGTCATCTACATGCGCTGGAAGATAAATCCCTGACGGTGCTGTTCATGAGCACATCGGCTGCATTTCATGGGGCATCACAAGTCCTCCCATTCTGAGCCTAAGCCTTGACGAAACGTAAAATTTCCCTCGTGTTCAGCTCTCTGGGTTGACAGACTGCAAAGAGATAGGTGGACACCTTCTGTAGGTCATTTTTGAAGTGTGGGGAGGAGGTACTGCACACAAGCTGAACGCTTTGCTCCCTGACTTTACTGGTCCCATTGCACTGATGTTGGATCCCCAGTAGAAAGAGTCACTAAGGATGTTCTTCCACCCCTCCTTCCTCCCACGCACCTCACACAATTTTTGGAATAGCCAGGCAGGACAAACGCAACTTGTTCTCCTGCATGCAGAAGAACTGCTCCAGCTGGATCTTCCAAATGCACCCAGGTCAGCCACAGCTCAAAGTTATCCGATGGTCATGTTCAGCAGCTAAATTGAGCCTACCTATGAGTCCTTCCCTTCCACAATCTAAATGGACAAGGCTGGTGAATCCATGGCTGGATAGATACACAGGTAGTCCCCAGAGTCTGAGGGATGACACTACAAGCTCAGGTGACGCAGCCCTTTGCATCAGCACCACCCAGCAGACTGGTGTCGGTGGCCCGTGGTGCCCTCCAGAGACTGTTTATCCTTCACCGTCCTTATCTCCTTCAGCCCGTCGCTGTTTGTGTCTCACACTGTCTCACCCTGGAGAGCCACGCACAGGCTGTCTGACTTTCATCACCAGCCTGGCAACAGGAGTTACCCGACCTGCTCGTGACTCACTGCACACAGTAGAGAACAGCATCCTCCAGATAATGGACTTACCCACTGCTATCCACCTCCAGTCTCTGGGCGTTGGAGCTGCCCAGGTGGGAAGTAGCTGCCACTGCTTCACCCCTGCACATTTTCCTGAGACGCATGCTTGGAAACCTCAGGGACCCTGATGGGACTGCCCAAAGAGGTCACACCCCAAATTCAGTCCCACTTCCTCTCAGGTCTCTCTGCTCCACTGCCTTCCAAAGAGACCTAACACAGCCTAGGGCACCCTGATCCTCTTTGCTTCTCCAGCACTTCATCCTCCTTCCCTGACATCCCCACCCAGCTGCAGGAAAGAGATGTTCTCCCAGTGCATGACCCAACCACATCACAGCAGAATTGGAAGGGCTCCTGGAGCACTGGCTCCAGGCCACCAGAGAGGAGGGACCACTCCCTGGACTGGACTGGAGCCAGGCTGGAAAGAGACACAAGCTGCCTTAGCTGCAGTAATTAAATCCTCAGCCCATACGAGAGAGAACATCACGTCTTCCCCACTCTCTCCATACTGCTGCAGTATGTGCAAGTCATTGGCATCACTAGACAAGCACATCAGTTGTTCCCAAGAGAGGCAGAAGACTCAGGCTGGGTTTAAGTTGCTTGGGCTTTGTTCCCAGCTGTGTTTTCCAAGAGCACCCATGTTGGCCTAACTCTCATGGTTTGTTCACCCATGTCCAAGCACCGCAGGGTGGCTGCACTGAGCCTGGGGAAGAAGAGAGAGCAAATCCCCGGTTAGATCGACTCAGTTCAGACACACTCTTGTACTCACCAAAGCACAAAGGAAAGAGGCTGCAGGACAGGCAGGGGAAAAAAAATCAGGTCCAATGAGTGCAAACCTGTGGGAGACAGCACCTCGAAGTGGGTATCGATGTGTGTTGTTTACTGAATCACCTTCGTCATGTGCTTCTAGGTAGGCACAGATGGTTTCTCCAGACAGGACCAAAAGTATCGCTGTCTTTCCCTTCTCTTGGTGAGAAACTCAAGTTCTGTTAGCTTTGCTTAGTCTCCATAGGAGCTGAAAGCCCCAGGGAGCTAAAGTGCTGCCCTGACAGACACCGAGACTTCCCTTCTGTACCTGGGTGTCCAGCTCCAGGCTCTGGAAGCTGCTGTCTGCTGTGGCTCCACGCAGGGTTCCTCTGCTCCTGGCTTTAAAGAAGCGTCAGGCAGCTGCTCACACTTGAGAGCAGGATAGCAGAGAGGATCCCATCCCTGTGACCGTGACTTGATGGCCACGTGGTGCTGGATGCCCATGAGACTGCCTGGAGCCCCACTGGGCTCCCTAATGCCCTGGGAATTGTGCAGCAGGGCTCTAATGCCCCAGCGTGGCTCAGCTTGCACAGGACTGGGCAGCATCACGAGCACATTGGCTTCCCGGGAGGACCAGGTCACCTCCACCCTCCTGCAGTCCCACCAGCTGAGGCACCATTAAACCCATGGAGGGTGTTCCTCCGTGCCCAGGGAACCAGCATCGCTCTTATGCCCAGAAGAACCAAGTTCTCACCCTGCCCACCTTGTTCCCCTCACTCCTGTCTCATCCTTGGGGGCCAGCTCTCACACAGCCCCCTCCTCCAGCTGCCTCCCCCTCCTCCCTGCCCATACCCGAGACCCCCTGCCCGCAGCATCGGCAGAGCCGCGTTTCCCGCCAGGATCCGCACCAGCGTGGCAGGGCCTTTCTTCCTTTTCATCCCTTTCTCACTCCTTGAATGCGCTTTGCTTTGGCGGCGCGGGGCACGGAGAGCCCGGCTCCCCCCCTTCCAGCCCCCCCCGCTCGCTCCTGGGG
>NW_009712605.1:11351-11580 GCF_000703405.1 Apaloderma vittatum
TCTCGTCCACACCAGAAGAAAAGAAAGTGCCTATAAAGGCCTTGTTTGTCCGACTTGTTTGAGGGGACCATATTGCTGTAGGTGCCGCGGGTCTCGGTGTGACAGCGTCGCCCCTTTGAGAAAGGGTGACGTTGAGGCTCCCTCCTGAGAGGGTCCGAGCAGGCAGCTTAGCCAGGCGCTGGGAAAAAAAAAAAAAAAAAAGGGTTTAAACTACCTTTCAAATTCACAT
>NW_009712605.1:11693-15030 GCF_000703405.1 Apaloderma vittatum
GGGAAGATGCTGCGTGTCTGGCAGTGGGAAGAGGACCTGCTGGCCCCCCAAAATCCCATCCTGGAGAGCCGAACGGGCCGGTAATGTTGCTTTTCCTATGACATCTAGTGGTAAAGCCAGGGAAGGAGGGAAATGTCGGCTGGGTTTTCCTGGCTCGAGCATGGCTGTCTCCTGCTGCGACATTTTGCCCTTTGTATTGCAGCAGACAGTCCCTGGTTAAGAGGGAAGCGAAAAAAAAAAAAACAAAAAACACCACACAATAGCCTCAGCAGCCCAGAAATGTCAAACAGGTCACTTCGAAACGTGCCCTTTCCTCTGCGCCTTGTCTTGGATTTTCAGAGTGTACAACAGGGCCTTGAAGCATACGTCTGGGCTGGGAATGGAAGAACACACGAGCATACCTATCGCCCTTCTCACTCCGGTCTGTGCTCCGACACGTCCCCTTGTTTGCTTGCCAGCTGCTCGAAGGCAGTTATGTGACATATACGTCAGGCTCAGGAAAATTCCTGGTGCAAACACGGTGCATACACTGTGTCTCGCAGAGCAGCGAAACGTTTGCAGAAGCCAGAGGTGAAGAGACCCTGCGCCACGAAACGTGGCTCTAAGGATGCTCGCAGGACATCTCACCCCAGCTTAGGTGGCCTCCACCGCTTAACCAAACTGGGTAAAGGTGTCAGAAAGAGCCTCAATACCTTACCAGACACTGGAAAATTCACTCTGGAGAGCACACACCGAAGATGTTAATAAATACTGTCTCCACTGCAGGGTTTCAGGGCAATTTTTGATTACTTACTGCACACCGGAGGATCCGCACTCCTGGACCGTGAGCTGCCGATGGGCCAAAAGGGACCACGGAGCCTAAACCATCTGCTGCATATCCCACCTCCTGCAGCAGATCAGCTCATCTTGGCAAACAGGGCATGCAGGAAGGATGTGCCTGCAGGTGCGTCAGGGCAAGAGGACTTTAGGACCACACCGATGGTGGGACCGAGAGAACCAGAAGTAAGGATGAAGGAGGGTGCTTTGGTGGTCCTGCGCAGAGGCAGAGCAGCTGTAACCTCTGCTGAAGCTCGCAGGCTGTGCTGAGAAGCTGTGCCAGGTAGTCATGCCACAGTGCGAGCAGCCAGACACGCAGCTGAACCCGGCACACTGGGCTGGAGGTTGATCTTCCATGGCTGAAAACTGCTAGAGGAAACCAGGGGGGCACTGCCTGTCTCCTACATTTACTTCAGTCCCTTGGAGCAAGGAAAGAAACCTGGACACTTAAGAAATGCAACATGGGGAAAACAGTGGTTATTTGACAGCACCCACATTTTAATGCTGGCAGGAAAAAACAGAGCAAATCCCAACAGAACAACACGAGCTGCCTTTAAAAATTAAATACATTGAATCTAGAATCAAAAACCAAAACTTGTTAATAATAAATGGGTGATGCTTCTGCCCACTTCAGGGTGCTTGGATACTCTAGTAGAGGTCCAGGTCATGAACACACAATATTCAGACACATCTGATGTCCATGTAATGCATTTTACTATAGGGAAAAGAAAACAAGGGAAAAGGCTGAAAATGGAGACAGAATCACACAGAACTATGAAGGGAGCCCCAGTGTGGTAAGAAAGTCTGCCTGAAGGAGGAGGACAAGCCTCCTGGATAATCCCCAGCCCACCTTTACCTTCTCACTCACGCCTGCATCCTGCCTGATGTCCCAGGTTGGCAAATGACAGGAGTATCTAGGGCTGGGAAGGACCTGCCATTCTCCAGGGAGCTCTTCTATGTGCAGGGCCAGCATCCAGCACAGCAAAGAGGAACCCAGAGAGGTCCACACTCTCACCCTGCATCCTGAGGGCGAGTGCTCCACTGCAGGCACTGGCAGGACCACCCTGGCTAGGCAGAGCTCAGGTGTCACCACAGGAGCAGACCCAGGTCTTAGTGGATGATGGAGGCTTCTTGCTGCTGGTGCTTGGCACTGTTAGCTGTGGGGGGCGCCTCCGGGACCCAAAACTCTGCTCAAAACCCTCATGGGAGTTTTGACTGACTCTCCACCCAGCCCTCATGGCCATCCCCAGGCTGGAGGGATGGATCCATGACCCTGGGTCACCTCACACAGCAGAGGACATGAGGCGCTCCCTCCTGGCTCATCTGGAAGTGCTGCTGATGACCCGTTGCTGTTCCCGTCTCCTTGGTGACTGCACATGCCAGTATCCCCGACAAAAGCTCTCCTGGCACATAACAGGAACAGAAGGGAGCTATGGGCAGCAGCATTCAGCCCTTGAGGAGCTGCTTTCCCCCACCTGAGGGCTCTAGCCTCTGCTTTTTCTGAGTCACTCAGGACTGCAGACTCGCAGATAATTCCCGTTGCCAAATCAGATGGGTGTTTCAGGTACATTCCCATGCACCCTGCACGCATTTCCCCAGAGACCCTTCTGCAGTGGAGCTGCCCTTGAGGTGTTGCATATGGCCATGCCTCCCTGCTTGGTGGGATCCTATCTGTCTTACTTGCCTTTTTTTTTTTTTTTTAACCCCCCTTTGTATGGAAATGCAAGATTTAGGGGAGCAGGAGGCTGCTGAGAGCAATCCTGGACTTTTCCACCCCGGTACTGACTGACCAGCCTGCTCGTGCATCGTTGCTGTTGCGGCTGCGTGTGGAAGTGCCTTGTGCTCTGCGTGGTGTTTGTATGGTTTGCATTTGGTGCGTGTGCCTGCTCCATGCCCTGCGTATCAACCCATGTGAGCCACTGACCTGTGTCATGTGAGGCACATGGCTACATATATGGCCAGGATGGGGTTTGGGGTTTGTCTTACAGCCTCGCATAGGCTGAGATTATGGTTCATCTTCCGGGCATGCGCAGCAAAACAAGGGCTGAAACCCACACGCATCTCCAGTGAGGCCGGCAGTACAGAGTATGTAACAGAGCAGGGTCTATTCCTCCCTGTGAGAAAACTGAGGCATTCAAGGGGGACAGTGATTTGTCCCCAGTCACTCCCAAGAGCCAGCTGGGGAAATAAAAAATTATCTGCCTTTCCTTTTTCTTGCAAAACACAAAACTACTCTCTGCAGACAAGAGCAGTGCTATGTGTGGCTCTCCCAGCCCTGTGTTATCACATCTTCAGCACTTGTTTTGGGGGTTCGCCAACAGCCCTAGCCCCGCATCATGGCAGAGAGGATCCCTAACAGCACAACGGGTCTCGTTGCTCCAGAACCACGGGGGGAGCCTGCATGCATAGGTTGGAGGGGTGGACAAACCTGAGCTCACTGGGACGCATCCCCCAAGGGGTTAAGGACATGTGGCAGGACCAAGCCAGGCTCTGCTCCATCCCCTTCTGCTGCTGCTCCACG
>NW_009712606.1:0-4459 GCF_000703405.1 Apaloderma vittatum
TTCCAACCCTGACGATTCTATGATTCTGTGAAATATGTAAGAGCAAGGGAGCTCTTTCCTGCCAGGAGCGAGCGGTGGAGGGAACTGGTGGTTCAGAGGAACCCGGCATGGACACTGACGTTACCTGCGGGAAGGGTGACCCGACGATTTGTCCGTGGGGAGGTGAGGCGATGGTCAGGGAAGTGGGGTTCCCTGCTGGGGGAGGAACACCTTCCCCTGTGTCGTCCTGCCTTGTTTGGAATCAGGAGGAAGGAGGGTGACTGTCGATTTGTTTTAGCCGTGTGTTGTGGCTTTTTTCCCGCAGCCACAATCTTTTCGCGACGGGAGCTGAGGCAGGAGATTTCTGGGTTCAGGATGGGTAAGGGTACTGTCCAGGAGATGTTTTTATGTCCTGGTGCTGATCCAACTGGGAGCATTTCTCTCACGTGCAGTGAAAACGTGGCACAAGGAATTGTTTGAAGGGTCGATAGGTTGCTTGTGCGCGTGTATTTAAGACTTTTCATGTTTTCAGATGGTTGTGCATAAAAGTTGGTGCTCTGGAAGAGCTGTGTTGTGCTACTGGGCAGTTGGTGAAATTCATTGTGGAATCTCCTTGTTCCTTTAGACAGAAGAGGTGTTACTGCCCAGATACACAGTCACGTTGGCCGTTTGGTCACGAAACACTGGAAAAATGGCACATTCTGAAAGATTTTAATCCCTGCCCCCTGTAGAACGTGTCTGGTGGGGTGGCGGAAAAAACCTGGGTGTGCTCCGCGCTCTGGATTTGGCAGAACGTTAGCTGCACGTGCCAGCAGCTGCAGCAGAAATAACTCGTTAGCGCCGCTGTTCCCTTTGGGGAAAAAAGTGTTCGGTGGGGGTGGAAAGGAGCAGCTGCGGAAGGAATTCAGGAACAGTAAAATGTCATCGTGCCCAGAGAGCTGTGCAGTTACACAGTTCGGAGCTGAATCCATTGAGATTTAGATAGTAGATGGGGAATAAATACTGACATGAATGGATATGTGCAAAGAAGGACTTTTTCTGAAAAATAACGGATTGTGCCGGTCAAACCCTTGCCTTCCTGGGGCACTTGGGTGACGCCGGAGCATGTGTGCAGGTGGTCGAGCCGAGTGTGCTCACCAGGAACTTCTTCGGGCTTGCTCCACCTCTGTTTTGTTTAATCTTCGCTTTGTTTGCTCGGTGTCCTTCCTAAAATAAACAAGATTCTGTGTTTTTCTTTGTCTTGTGTGTGTTTATGCTTCAGAGAAATTCTCAGCCATGTTATACATTCCCAGCGAATGTGCCCGAACTCTTGGAGTTCAAACCACCCTAAAGGGCCGGGCAGCGCTCAGAAGCAGTGTGATAGCCACAGGTATCCAGTTTCTATTTATTTCCCTTTTCAGAGGAGCTCTGCTTGGGCTTCCCTGTCAGCTTCTCTCCCCCTTTGCCTGTTTCCCCTGCCTGCTGCAGCGCGGTGAAGCAGCCCTAGCGTGAAGCCGTGGGTGTGATCCCGGTCCTGCCCTCGGCTGGGCTCAGCCTTTCCCGGGCACTGATGTTACCCCCACGTGCCCGGGAGAGAAGCAGGAGCCTTGGTTCTCTGCAAACGGCAGCAGAGACGAGGATTGTTTTGCACCATCTGTTGCCTTTTCAAGTCGACTGGAGTACCGGAGGGTGGCCGTCTGCCTCGCTGAAGGGCCCGTGGGGATGCGGTTTGGTTCGACTGTGCCACTGGTGAGCCGCAGCGTGTGGCTCGGGCTTCTTTCCGGGGGGATGTGTGGTGGGAAAACCCTCAGAACTGGGAGGGCCAGGGCTGCCTTCTGACACGCTCTGGGCTGGAGGTGTTGGTGGCCAGGTTTTGGAAGCTGCAATTCGCTGAGCTTAAATGTGTGAATTACTTGAAATGCAGATATGCCATAGTCCTTTATTTTCAGTAATCTTAACAGATTAAAATCAGTGAAGCAGCTTTTGGTTATTGTGAGTGGTTAAATTTCATAGCCCTTCTCCCTAGTCTTGTAGCTCCTAAATTGCAGGAGTTCAGTGTTTAAAAGCCGAGAGGAAATGGAAACAGCAATAGAAAAAGGTGTGGAGTTTTCAGATTGTCTGCAGAAAGCTGGGGAAGTGTCTGGACTTGACTGAACAACAGCATAGATGTAAGGTGGGAACAAACGGAAAGGGAACCAGGAGAGCTGGGAGGACAAACAGTGGGGTTTAGCCAGTTGGTTAAGAGCAAGAATCCTATTTTCTAAAATATTTTTTGAAGGTCCCACAGTCAGAGTGTGTCCTGGGGGTGATGTAGCCTTCGTGTCTCACGTAAGTCACCGTTGCTCTGTTTGGGTTGGGTGAGGTGTGCAGGGCGGGCCTGGCCGTGCCGGGTTGGTGGTTGGACTCGCTGATCTCAAAGGTTCTCCGTCGCGTTGCCAATCGTTGTTTTCCGTTTGCGTGCGGGCTGTGCAGCGGCTGCTGGTGATCAGCAGCGCACACTCGAGTGTCCCCATTTCATGGCCAGGGAACTGTTCCAGCTGCCTCTGTCCTTGATCACTCTTCAGCCTCTTTTTGTTGCACATCTGTCCCCCTCCGGTCCTTGCGAGTCACTCGCTGTAGCTGTGAACCACGATTTGAAGGCACCAGTGAAGTCAGTGCAACTTTACGACTGTGCGTTTGAATACCTGCAGGAAATGTTCTTATGTTAGGAGGGTTTCCTTCTGCATCTGCTCTGTCCCAGGAAATGCTCAGACAACCCCTTAGAGTGAACTGGAGACTGAACCAGAAGTCTCAGACAGAGTGAGCACAGCCTAGGGCAGAATCACAGAATTGTTGAGGCTGGAAAAGACCTCTGAGATCATCAGGACCCTCTCCGAACACCCGCGAACTCATCCTGCAGCTTTCTGTACTTCGGAGGCAGGTGAGCTCCGCTCCCCGCCCGCAGCGATCTGACGGGGGAGCAGAGGAGGCTTTGTGACCTGGTGTTGTCCTGCCGGCTGCGGGGCCTTGGAACCAGCTGATCTGCAAGGTCCCTTCCAGCCTCAACCGTCCTGTGATTCTGTGGTGCGGCGCGCGGCTGGCGGGCGCCGGCTGAGGCAGGCAGGCTCACCTGGGAGAAACTGGGCAGTTGGTGAAGGAAATAGTTAAAATCTTGTTCTCTGCCATTCAGTGAGGTTTTGCCCATGGTCATTTTCATTCTGTGTTCCCAGACACGAGTCTGTCCGGCCTCATGTGTGTCTGCTGCTGAGCAGGTCAGGACATTTGTCCGTTCTGGTGTTCTAAGTGGTTCACAGCATGGTCGGGGTTGGAAGGGACCTGAGAGGATCGTCTGGTCCATCCCAGCTGCCCCAGCAGGGGCTGAAGGTGCCCCTTTAGCTGGGAGGAGTTCGTTCTGCTCTGGGTGGGTGATGTGGGCAGGACTGAAGGACAGCGAAGGCGGCTCCACAGGCTGCCTTAAGGGGCAGAGAGGGCACTGGGTGCCAGGGATGGTTCCCAGAACGGGACCGTTGTACTGTAGCCACACTCGTGCTTCTTCCTCGGCTGCCTTGGCTCGGCAGGAGAACGGAGTCCGCTCCGGAGCAGCGCACGAGGGCTCAGAGCGGTCCTGAGAGCTGGGAAAGGTTCTGCTGGAAGCTTTCCCGAGAAGGAGGTTCTCGTCCAGGAGCTGCTGCCAGGGAATCTGAAGGCAAAGAGTGACGACAACGTGATTGCAAACGTTGTCTTTAGTGTTAGAGCACTGTCGGTGCTGTGTGTGTGGGGAGGGCACAGCCCGGCTGGGGGTGTGAATGTGACCCCGCTTTATAGCCAGGGAGTGGGGTAAAAAGTGTGGTGTGTGGTGTGTGCTGCGACTGCGACGGGCCCTCACGCAGCCCCCTCCTGCGTGTGCTGATGAGGGATTATCTGCTTCAAGTGAGTGTGACCCCGCGCTATACCCAGGGAGTGGAGTAAAACGTGTGGTGAAGCGCCGGTCCTCCCAGTCAGCTGTTGGTGGGGAGAGGGTTTGTGGGGACAGCAGGTGCGTACAAGGCCCTGGGCTTTGGGGCTCCCCTGCCTCATGTTCCCCTCCCCTCTGGTGGGATTGTTGTCCTGTGCCCGGGCCCTGGTGCCTTCTGAGAAGCTCTGTCCTGCTGTTCACTTCATGAACTTCTTGGCAGTTTCTGTTACTTGCAAAGTAATTTTTTAAAGTCTGAGTTATTACCATAAATTGAGATGTGCTTGAGCTTCATTTGCACTTGGCTGGTATCAGTCACTTACCTTGGAAAGAATGCAGGTGGTGGCAGTGTACTAATTGTTTTGGGCTTTTCCTCCCCATCAGAAACAGAGCATTGTCCCATATATAGAAAAAATAGGAAAATACTCTGGTGGAAAATAGGGCTGTTGGGAAACTCGTAGTTGTGGAGGAGGCGGGTGCCCAGTCTGTTGGGTGCTGGGCGCCGTTGCCGCGTGCTCTGGGGCAGGCGGGGGTTCGGGGGGGGCCCTCCCCGTGGAGACGGGCCGCCCG
>NW_009712606.1:4495-4900 GCF_000703405.1 Apaloderma vittatum
TGGGCCGTACAGTCGTGTCCAGTCTTGCCGAGAGCTGCAGCAGCTCATGTCCGTCGATGTGTGTCCCCTCGCGTCCTGCGGTGGGTGAAGGGGATGCAGCGCAACACGAGGTGTCTGCAGAGCCGCTGTGCAGACCTTCTGCCCCTGAAGGATGCGTCTTTCTGAAGCTTCAGAGAATCACAGACTGGCCCAGGCTGGAAGGGACCTCAGAGATCATCTGGCCCAACCTCCCTGTCATGGGCAGGGACACCTCTCGACTAGATCAGGCTGCTCGTGGGGACTGAACAGGTTGCTGTCACAGTTTTTGCTGTGTTGGCCACCAATACTAGGCACAGCCCGAGTGAGGACTATGCCCAAGAGCTGACGCAGAAGAAGCCACCCTGTTTGGATTGTGCAGGCGGAGAG
>NW_009712606.1:4978-5805 GCF_000703405.1 Apaloderma vittatum
ACTGGAAGGCAGCTCTTAGTTCCCCCCAAAGTCTTCTCTTTTCCAGACTGAACAATCCCAGCTCCCTCAGCCTGTCCTCACAGCAGAGCTGCTCCAGCCCCTGGATCATCCTTGTGGCCTCCTCTGAACATGCTCCAACAGATCTGTGTCCCTCTTATGGTGGGGGCACCAGAACTGGACGCAGTATTTGAGGTGGGGTCTCACAGGAATGTAGCCAGAAAGCAGCTTCTTGCTGTTCTACGTTTTGGGATGACATCTGTAAGATCTTAGTGTGGCCATAAGATGGTGTTTTGGTGGGAAGGAGATCCTGGGTGGTATTTCAGAGCGGTACCTAAGGCAGTCGTTAGCCAGCACCGTTAGTGCCAGGGTAAGTGACTGTCCTGAACTAACAGGAGCCACATTAGGTATTTAGTGGCATTACCCGCTGTTCCTTCTGCTGAAAGGCCAGTTCCTTGGACATGGGCACTGCTGCGTTTGTGTTTGCCCTCGAATGGCTCTGATCATTTTTCTGTACTGTGCTTGTCCCAGAGTGCTTCCTTTCGCTTGCTTGGTTGGTTTTTGTGGAAAGCTGAGATACCTGTTAAAAGGTTTTTAATGGTGACCCCTGTTTTGACTGGAAATGACGGTGGCACTTTGGGGATGGCAGGGAACAGTTCTGTGGGGATACAGGTAGGAGGATGCTCACCGGAAAGATCTCAACTGCTGAATCACTGGAACCGAGACCGTGTTTTGTGGGTGCCTTAGAGATCCCGGGTGCTGCTTAACAGGTTTGGAAAAATAGTAACTGGCACCCTGGCCTGTGCCAGCGACAGCGTGGCCGGCAGGAG
>NW_009712607.1:0-211 GCF_000703405.1 Apaloderma vittatum
GGTCTGGGGGACTCGCGCCTCATTCCTGGGTAACCCTTCCCAGTCCTCCTCTGCCAGGACGTGGGGAGGAGCTGTGCTGCACCGTTGTTCTTCCCGTACTCGCATCGATTGTCTTCATCTCTGGGATCTTCCTTAGGGAGCGAGGCCAGTGGTAACGGCAGGGTGGTTTCCCCCTACCACGCAGCTCGCCCACCGGCTCCGCCGGGAGACC
>NW_009712607.1:698-6717 GCF_000703405.1 Apaloderma vittatum
TGCTCCCGGTTGATGTCCGCCCGCCCTGTCCGGGCATCCCTGCTCTACCCTTGCCTGCGGTGGCCGCCCGGCAGGACCCACCTTCGCCTGGTCTGGCTGCCTGAGCAGGTCACGCTCCTGAACTTGTTTTTATTGTAGCTCTGTAGTTTCAGGGCCAAACTGGGCAGAATGTGCAATTTGGCCGCACTGGCCAGGATCTTTAACTCCACTGCCAACTCGACTGCTCGCGCCTCCCCTTGGCTCAGGCAGCAGCAGTGTCCAGTGCCCCTCTTGGGGACCCCCTCCCCCGGAAAGCGATGTAGCCACATCTATGGGGGGCTTGTCCAAAGCCTGCAGGGGGGCTCCCTACCTTCTTCTTGGGGTCACCCTGGAGCTTGAAACCCTGTGGCTGGACTTGCTGTCTTGTCTCCTGGAGCACCTGGTGATGTTCTCAGTGCGAGCATGGCGCAAGGCAGGGGTGAGTGCAGAGGGGGTCTCCGAGGGGTGGGAGGAGGGATGGGTGCTGGGGATTTGTGCCATGGGGAGAGAGGGTTGAAGGGGGGATGAGTCTCGGGAAGGGTGCACAGAGGCATGTTGAGGCTGGGGTTTTGGAGGGGAGCACAGTGGGGAGAGGGCAGGAGTATCTGAGGGTGTGAAGAAGGGGTGGGTGTCTAGAAGGAGCATGGGGGAGGCTGTGGGGAAGAACAGTGGGTCCTCAGTGGCATTCCAAGGGGTGGGGTGCTCTGTGGAGTGCAGCAGGGATGGGTTCCTGGGAGAGAAGGTCCTGGGAGAGGGAGGAGCTGGGGATTTGTCCCAGGGTGAAGTTGACAGTGTCACTGGGGATCAGTCCTGGGGGAGGGTGAAGAAGAGGTGCCATTGGGAAGAAGCTCATTTGCACAATTATAAGCCAGAAGGATAAAGCCTCTGTGCACGTGGTGGGGTGAGGGTGTTGGAGAAGCTCCCCACGGGCTCGGGTCTAGACAAGCACAGGGAAGAGGAGGCGGGGGTTTGATGCCTCTGTGGAGGGGTTCACTGTATCTCACACTGCACTAGGACAAGCCAGGGGTAAAACCAAAGGTGGGAGCCAGGGAGCAGGCGGGCTGCGTGGGAAGGATCTAAGCGACCCCTTTGTAGCTCTTCAGTGTTGGTTCTATTTATACGAGATTTCATTTCCTTGCTTGTGATGCCTTGTTTTTTGTACAGTTTTATGTACATGCAGGTGTAGCTTTTCTAAAGGAGAAATCCTATGGCAGAGTAAAGTACCCAACTATTTTTCAGATGGTGACCTATGTCTAAGGCAATGCCTCTTGCTAAGGTTGTATTGCTCTCAATGTGTGATGCATTTCCCTGTGCGGGGAAGGCTTTGGGCCTTGGGCTTGGTTTTCCCCGGGCGCTGTGAGCACAATTGATTCCCGTGTAATTCTTTCTGTTCAGAGCAGTGAGCATGACACCGTCGTGATCCCCTTTCCGTTCTCTCCTGTTCTGTTTGTTTGCTGAGCTGTCAGATGACCAACTCCATTGTAATTAGCCCTTCCTAAAGCTTTACAATAAAAGTGTGAAAACCCGGGTGGCTGTGCCTGACGGATTCTTCCTGCGTGTCTCATCCTTGAGGGTGGCTCAGGGCATCCTCAGAGCAAAAAGGGCATGGAGGCAGGGAAGGTGGTTATGAGGAGATACTTCTAGATGTGAGGAGCCCTGGTGTAGCCACTCTTGTCTCTTTGCTGCTGTTTTCCAGGTCAAAAATGTTTCTGCACAAGTAAGATAACCCCACAAAGTGGACTGCCACAGACCAGTCTCTTTTATTTCAAACTAAAATGCTTCAGTGAAATGGCGTTTTTCAGCCCCAAGGCTGCCTGCGCTTGTGTCTGTCACCAGCTAAGGTGCCACCAACCAGCTCCAGACTCCCTCTTACCCCTGTCACTGCTCCTTGGAGAGGAGGTAGTTTAGGCCCTTTGGAAACATCTGGGTCCCTTCAAACCAGGGCAGACAATTATCCCCTTGGTGGGGTTTTGTAGAAACTCCTTTTCTACCATCTCCTTCTCCCTGGGCCCTCCTCTCCAGAGAGGAACCAATGCCCTCCACTCCCCAGGGATCATGTCTTCATGGATGAGCGGGTGGTGAGGCTGGAGATCAGGGATGTGTCTCCAGAGGTCCTGGGGAAACAAATGGACTTGCTGCCTGCTGATGCCCTGTCCCAGGCAAAGAGGGTCCAGGTGCTGAGAACGATGCCAGACTCCCACAGCTGGCACTGGGAGCAGGTAGCACCCACACAGAGCTTCCGGCACCCACCCGTCCCCAGGATAACCAGGATCACCAGAGAGTGTCTTCCTAAGCAGAGAGACAGTCTCAGGACCTCCCTGTCCCTCCTGAACATGCCTGGCCTTGTGCCATACCCTACAGTTACTCTTCACACTCCCTTCTCCTTCCCAGCCAGCCCAGCCTGTGCAGACCCGCAGTACCCCGCGTTTGTGCCTCCTTCCCCTTCTCTGCCCTATCCCATCCACTCCCGCACCTCCTCCATTCCCTTCTTGTCTCTCCTCCCCTACTCCACTGTGCTCCCCGCTCCCCAGCACCCCCTGCCCTCCCCTTGCCTCACCCCAGAGCAGCATTCTTCCTGGTCCTCCCAGGGCACAGCCCTGAGCATCACATCCAGCAGCTCCGTGCTGATCTGGAAACTTTGGTTTCCATGGCAGCTCACATCGATTACTGAGGTGGGAAGGAGCCTCACTGATGCTGCTGGCAAGGATGCTGTGACTGCCTGGCATGGCTTGGGGTTTGGACACAAGGCAACCTGGTTAGTACTGCCCTCAGAATGGGTTTTGGTACCCAGTGAGCCCCACAGGTCGATGTAAAAGGGGTATCCTCCAGCTCCCTGGGAGGGACATTGCGAGCAACCAAAATGGAGTTGAGTGATGTGACTTTGGTGTCTCTGCTGAGGCCACTGGTCCTTGGAGGTTTACACAACCTCAGGTTCCACAAGAATCATTCCTAGCCTAAGGTGGAGGAGATGCGAAGCTGCTCCTCTTGCCTGCTCCTTGGTGGCCTCACCTGGGGTAGGGGCATCTGCACAGACGGGTGACGGTGGGACTAACTGCCAGGTGTGAAGGGACATGGGCGACACGAGGAACCGCCTGCTGCATAAGCTTTGTTCTGACTGAGTTTTTCAAGTACATCTGGTTTAATAGGGTCCTCAGCATACAACAGGAACTGGGAATGTGCCAGGCCAGGGACATCAATTTTGATGGAAAACTTAATTCTCGTGTCTCCTGAGGGCCTGACCTTGTAGCCTCAGCTGTCCAGCTGCCTGCACAGATCTGGCAGATTCATTTTCATTGCCTGCATGCTAAGGTTGATGAGGTTTGGGATCTCTTTCTGGCTCTAACCAGGAGTGACCAGGTGCATTGGCACCATCTTCCTTATAGCGGCTCTTTCCTTCTGTGGCTTCGTCCCACCATGGCTTTGCTCAGTAAAAAGCACCGAGAAGTTTCAAGCAATGTTGTCAGCAAGTACAGAAGATCTGTGCTTACTTGTTTCCTTGTTTAGATTCCTCACATCTAATGTAAGCAATGTCAGCAAGCACAGAAGATCTGTGCTTACTTGTTTCCTTGTTTCAGTTCCTCGTTTTCAGCGTAATGGGCATTTCTGTGAGCTAGAAACAGGACACCTGTTCTCAGAACTGCCCGATCTATTTTCACTGAATCTTTAAAGAAATAAGAAGATCCTGAGATGGTTCCTGGGCCAAACAGATCTGGTGAGAGGATGAAATGAGCTGGCAGATCTCTGCACAGAGCTGGCTGAAGTGGCCAAGTGAGTGACAAGATGGCACAGCCTTTGCTGCCTACCTGTGCTGTGATGGTGGCCACAGGGAATGGGAACAGGGTGCTGGGCCACTGCTGGGCCAGCCTGATGCTTGGGGTAGAGGTTCAAAAGGAGCCAAAGGCATTTTAAGAGCTGACATCTTCTCTTCTGGCAGGGGATATGCTTTCTGCCACGATGCCCACAGGCAGCTGTGGACACACGTAGCCACAACAGCAGGGCTGGCCATGGAGAGGTCGGCGATGGTCTTCAGTGACCATACCCCATGATGAGATTCTGTGAGGAACAGAGCCCACCATGGACGAGGAGCAGGACCATGGAAGGGGGAAGCCGAAAAGCCGTCCTTCCCCCTGGCTGGCTCCAAGCTGCGGGGTGGTTGCCTCCTGCCCTGCTCATCCCCTCTGTGTACGGTCATTAATAGGATGAGCAGGGTTGCCTCTGCTCATGGTGGTCACCTAGCTTGGCCCTGCATATGTTGCAGCGGCCTCGGGGGCAGATTGGATATTGTGCTACAGGAGAAGCCCCTGTAATCGCCTGCAGCATGATTGGGATTTGCAAACAGCTTGGGGGAGTGTGGGGGGGGGGAGAGAGCAGGGGGGGCCCAGCCCCAGGCAGTTTGCTGCAGTGTCTCTGCTTGTCTGGCGGGATGATGAAGGGGATTAGGAGATTTAGAGCCAGCCTAGCTCCCTCTCCAGGGGGTTCTCGAGCTGAAGCCCCAGCAGAATATGTAGCTCAGTTGATTCCCATAGGCAGATTGATAAGAGAGAAGGCTGGGGTGCTGCTAACAAGAGCTAATCTAAGAGCAGGAGCTTCTCCCCCTCTGCTAGTAGGGAATCAGCATCGCCCAAGATCTCCAAGGCCAGATGATCAGCTCCCAGGAGCTTTAACCCCACATTGCTGTTCCCATCCTCTTCTGGTGCTGATCCCAGCCCCTCCACGGTGCTGCAAACACCCTCTAGCCTGACACGAACCTCTGAGCTCCCACACCAGGGTGGCTTCGCATCATGTTTTAATCACAAAAGGAGGCACAGCTGGTTGGACCATGGTCTTCTTCCCCATCTGCCCGTGACGGTCATGGAGCTGAGCATGGCCCACACAAGGGCGCGCTGTCTTGACAAGGAAGTGCTCGTGGGGGCTTAGTGCAAACACACCTGATGGGATTAGCGCAAGTGGGAGCCACGCTCTGTTCCAGCAGAAAGGGAAGTGCCTGAGCTTGCCTTTCCCCCCCGTGCCTGTCCATCGACCCTGAGCAGTGTGCCCATCGCCACGTGTCTCAGCACTCACACTCCTCAGAAAAGGCAGCTTTCAAAAATTGTCTTGGGCTCCTCCACATTAAAGGATGCAATGCATGAGATGTCTTACTTCCTGCCCTGATCTCATTAGGGACAGCCAGCTTCTGTTGCCAAACACAGCTGAGTCCCACTTTCACTAGTGAAAGAGCCCCAAATTGTGAAATTACCAGATTTGACTCTGGAGAGGGATGTTTTTTCAAAAGGTTTTAAAATGGAGGTTTGCAGCTCAAGCCTCAGTTTCCCTGTAAATACATGGATCCATTCTGGAGAAACCGCTCTGCCCACTCACAATTTGTTGCCTTCGTGGCAATATCACATCCCAGCAGCACATCCTTCACCCAGACAGATTCAAATGTAAACCACTTGCAAAGCTGGGGAAACCCCCAAAGCTCAGTGCTTTCTGCCCAAGCACAGTGGAGAGCGGCAAATGGAGGATGTCTGTCATTAGGAAATGGATAATAAAGGTTATCTGGCCTGGCTCACTCACCAAACACATCACTCTGGCAGTGCTGGGGCTGGGCTTGTGTGCAAGGAATGACCAGTGGAAGCAACAAGGCAGGGGGGAGATGCAGAACGCTTAGGAGAGTGAGAAGATGTCAAGAGGGATGGAGCCTTCTTTCTCTACCTTATCTTACCTTGATCTAAAGCCTTCCCCCATGCTCTCCACCCCATCCCACTCACTGCTTTGCTCCTGGTCCTGGCCAGTGTATCTGCTGTCACCGGTTTCTCAGGGGCCCTTCTCCTCTGGCCCTGGCAGGTCAGACTCCTCCGTGCACGCCGGGTGCACAGATTGAGCAGCTCCCACGCGCTGTGCTTGCTCACTGCAAGCAGACCCGTCACTCACGTGTGGGAGTCCTGGCGGCACCACACCCCCCTGCGTTATTTATATCACCGCCCAGCAGCCACCTCCAAGCATGCCTGCGAGGGCACGG
>NW_009712607.1:6748-7654 GCF_000703405.1 Apaloderma vittatum
TCCTTCCCCAGGATGAGCTGTGCTCATCCCAGCCCTTTCCAAGCTTGTTGGAAAGGATGGCATCTTTCCCAGGACCTCTCTGGCTGCCAGAGTAGGTCTGCGATGGCACAGCTCCCTCACCATGTGGACAAACTCATTCGAAATGCTGACGACCCTACCTTCACCCCAAAATGCTTTGCCAGGGCTACGGTGGGTGGAGAAGGACTGGTCATTCTCAAAAAGCAAAAGAGAGTCTGTTTTCCTCTGCCTTGCGTAGCTGTCCGTAGCCTGAAACCTGCTGAATTACGCTCATGACTCAAATTTGCAGGAGATGAAGAGATGATAAAATCCTACTTGCTGTTCCAGGGCTCCGCCTCCAGCCCGATGCGATGCTGGCATATGCTCCAACAGCACAGCCACCAGCAACGGCTGAGCGTGGCAGCACACCGGAGGCAATGCTTGAACCCTTCACAGATGTTGCCCGTCAAACAGCTTTTGGGACATGGTGAGATCCCAATTGGGTCACATACGTGGCTAAAATCAGCCACAGCTTCTGGGTGCTGATTTTCCTCGCTCCTGCCAAAGCTGAGCACTCACTCGTGAGATCCTCGCCCTGCCTGGGAGCTACCAGGAAACACCAAATACCACGGTTCTCATGCTGAAACTGTGGGCTGTCTCATCCAGCTTTCTCCCTCTTGTCTTTCTTCATCCCTCATGTTTGTCCTCCCATCATCCTCCTCCTTCAGGGTAGCCCAGCACTAGCTCCTGAAAATGCCCCAGAGCCTGCTTTGTGCCTGAAGAGAGGACTTGTCACCTTGCAGAGTGTCCCTGGTCCTGGTGACCTGGAATCAGTCACTAGCCAGAGCCTGGCCACTTTGAAGTCTGCCCTTCCTCATTCCTCTCCTGTGGCACCAGACTTCCCTCAGC
>NW_009712607.1:7705-8791 GCF_000703405.1 Apaloderma vittatum
CTCCCTCCCAAAGCCAAAAGAAGAGACAACAGAGCTACCAGAGCTGGACTCAGTCAATCAGCTCCTGCCTTGTCTGGAGCTGGACACTCCCTGGGAGTTTTCCAGGGCCAGAGGTCAGTGGTGGCAGAGCGGATTGATGCAGGCGAGACATTGCTCCGGGAGCAATCCTCCACTTACTCTGTCAGCTCTCGTTTAACCTTGCAGCCTGCAAGACTCAGGGGAGATAGCAAAGCAGTGGGAGGCTGAGCTTACCCCTCCAGCAAACGTGGGTTGCAACCCTTGTGGGGACAGCTCTGTGTAGCCTGACACTGTGCATAGGGAGGGGTAGCCAGAATAGCTCTCTTCCCCTGGTCTATAGCCTCCCTGGGGCAGGAAGGGTGTCAGAGCAAGAGCTGAGGTGGAGGGAAGCTCAGAGAGGCTGGCCATGAAGAAGGAGGAGCAGAAAGGGCACGCCCATGCTCCTTCAGCATCTCACGTTGTAAAAGAAATAGAGAAGTAACGCCAGAACCAGCCTGTGTATGTACCTGCTGCAAAGATGGGCAGAGATGGGATGGCATGTGTAGATCCACTGAAGGAAAGACCATGCTAAATGGAGTAGGAGAGGCTTTATGGGGTCCTGCATCCTGCAGCTGAGTCTTGCCCCCTAACCCAGGCAAGACAAATGTCCTGCGGGCAAACCTTCCTCCAAGCACCCTCATCCTTCCCCCATCCTAGGATGAAGGGGTGTCCACAGCAGCCTGAGTACCAGGGTGAGGGCTACATGGCACACTGCATACATACAGCATGTCCTGGGGAGCAGAGACCAGCTTCCCCGCCTGGGCAGTGGCTGCCAGTGGTTCCTGGGCTTACACATGCATAGAATCGTGGAATCATTTAGATTGGAAAAGGCCTATAAGATCATCGAGTCCAACTGTTAACCCAGAGATGCCATCTGCCCCCCCACACAGCTGAGAGCACTCTGGGGCTGCCAGCCAGGCTTTGTGTGCCTGCAGAGCTGCTCCAGCAGAGATGCTCTGGGTGTGACCCATGTGTCTGAGGGGCAGGCTGTGCATGTGGCCAGGCACAGAGCACGTCCCTGTGTGTCCT
>NW_009712607.1:8808-9227 GCF_000703405.1 Apaloderma vittatum
CCCTGCCTCTCCTCACACATGCAGCCACAGGCAGGTGCGTGTGCTGCATTTGGCCAGGGGCGGTTATTATTCTTTATTAGTTTTCCTGTCCGTCTGACATATTCTTTATCACGCTGTCTCAATCTTTCACTCGTCCTCCTTCTCTCCCTCAATCATCCTCGATTAGTTTTTCTGTCTGCCTCCCATTCCTGTATTCTTCATCAGATGCTCCCTCTCCCGCCCTCCCCCAGTCTCCCTCCTCTTTCTCTGTCTCTCTGTCTCCCCTGCACACAGCATTCCTCCCTCCAGTCTCCTGTCTCCCACCGCTATGGGAGCCCGTGAACTTGGAGCGGTCAGGAAGTGTGGGGCTGTCGTGGCTCTTTTCCAGGAGCTGGTGGCTCCTCAGCCAGCGGCCCTCCAAACACGCCCGCTCCGTATCC
>NW_009712607.1:9269-11216 GCF_000703405.1 Apaloderma vittatum
GGGATGCTGAGTGCCTCCGGCCCCCCCACTGGCGCGGATGCTGCTATGCTGCTGAATCGGTTGCAGATTAAGCCCCTGGCTCGAAGCAGCTCAGGAGCTGACATCTTCGAGAGGGAGCAGATCCCCTTGGATGCTTGTGTCTTGCTCCTGTTTCCCTTCCAGTCCATCCCAGCATGCGTCCTCCAGTATGGAAAGCTGTTGTCTTGTGCCTCATCCCCATTCCCCTTCCAAGCTAGTAGTAGAAGTCCCTGAATAGGCTGGTGCTGTAGGACTCAGCTGTGAGACTGAGGGCAGCTTGCCAGTTGCCAGAAGAGGCCCTGGCTGACAGCCCCAGGCCGATTCACAGCCTTTATTGCCTCTTATCCCTGTGTCTGTGCTGCTCCTGCCATGGTGCCTCCGCCCACACAGACCTGCAGTCACCATCCACACATGGGGGAGATCGGAGGAAAGGTTTTGCTGTGAGGTGGGATGGAGTTGCATGGGCAGAGAATATGGAGACTAGAGACCAGAGCTGTGGACCTCTGTCTTTGAGGCATGAGAAGGCGTAGCACGGAGGTGTGCTCTGGAAGGCACCTTTGGCTAAAGGGATGGTTGAAGACATACACTGCATCCCCCAGAAGAGAAAGCACAAATATTTTGCCTCATCTTCCTCCTTTTGGAGGCCAGAAAGTTGAAGTACGGGGGGCTGGAGGACTCAGGTCAGTGAAATGGGCTGGCAGTGGCTGCTGTGCCCCAGGCACCCAGAGGAATCGATCAGCCCAGACAGATGGCTGCTCTGCATCGGGATGGTATCTGCCTGGCTGCTGCCCTCCCCTGACCCTGGAGGAAGAGGGGGCCCACAGGACCTGGTGCTGGCTGCAGCTGGTGGCTCTCTGCATGCTTGTCCCTGCCTCCCAGCATGAAGAAAGTCGGTGCTGGTACTGTGGGAAAAGCCCTCAATGTCCCAGCAGCCCTCTCTCTGTTGCATGTAGATGCCAAGGGTGGGTGCCATGACCCATCGGTTGGGGCAAGCACAGGATTGCAGCACAGTGCTCAGTTCCGGGAGTGAGTCATCCGATCCAGAGTCTGATTTCCTGACACTGCTCTTGCTGTTGTCTCTGGCCGAGAAGCGTTGTGACTGCCCAGCCCCAGAGCTACCTTTACCCTTGCCCACAGTGCCAGAAAATCCCCTATCAAGGGGTGGTGGGGAGCTGAGCTGTGACCTGGAAAGCCACGTTGGATGGGAGGACCTCATTAGCACCCAGCAAAGCTCCAGGACCCTGGCCATAGGGCGGAGAACTCCCCTCTTAGCAGAGGGGTGCCGCAAGAGGCGATGGGTCCTGCACTGCATCCGCGGCTGATGCTGATGTATGTGACAGGCGCGGGGGTTGCCAGGAGACAGCATCCTCCTCCTCGGGGCTGCGCAGCCAACGCGGCTCCGCGCTGGTGATGTCATGTTCCTCCAGCACCGCTCATTGCCGGCCTCTCGCCTCTCCCCAGAGATGGAGGGGAAAACGCAAAAGCCTTTACAGACACTTCTGTGGCCCTTCCTCAGTTTTCGCTGTGCTCCCTCCCTTCGTGCGGGTGCGGCCAGCGAGGGGCTGCAGGAACTGACTTTGGCGTCAAAAGTGCTCCCGTGTCCTTCCCGCTGCGAGTCGCCAGCCCCGGCTCCCGATGCATGAGGTTGGTCACGGTCCCCCCGCTCAGGTTTCCCTGTGTGCAAATAGCTCACCAAGGCGAGATCCGATCGTGATTTGTTCGGGTGAGGGGCAGAGGCAGACGGCCACTCACGCACACAGAGGCTCATTGAATAAATATCTGGCTACAAATTATCTGCCGATCTAATAAAAAAGATATTACCTACCTCTACAAACCTAGTTTCAAATTATTCCTTCTGCTCTGTTCAGTAGCCTACTGGGAGATCACTGGCAGGGTAATTTGCTATTGAACGGGGCCCCACTGGGATTA
>NW_009712607.1:11235-19244 GCF_000703405.1 Apaloderma vittatum
CTTGACAGTTAATGAAAGTCGCTGTTATTCACTCCTGGCTCTGAACTTTATGCACTGCACCATGTTTCATGAGTGTGAAAGAGCTGACCAGGATGTTTTTCTTTGGACTCACAAAGTACTTAGTGCTTGCAAGACCCAAAAGGTGCTGAGATAGAAAATAAACTGCCATTTGTATGTTTTTCCATGAGAACTTGGTGTGTTCCTAACAAAAGTGGCCTTTATCTGGGGACTGTCATTTTGATTATTTTATATCTGTACAGTGCCCCAGAGGTGTGCATAGAAAATGAAAACAGATAAAGAGCTTGAATGAGGCAGAGCTCTGCCAGAGGCCCTAATAAACCAGCAGACTGGGCTGATGTGGGGAGGTCAGTGTGGTGTGGGGGAGGTAAGTTAAAATGATCTGTCCTGCAAGCCGGCGTTGCTGCCTGCCCTGCAGCTGGGAAAGGCAGCATGGAGGGAGGCGGGTCTGGTCCACGGCGCTGGGAGACCTCCTTCGTGAATGCCACTGGAGAGGAGTGAAGGCTCTCTTCCGTTGGGAGGGTGCCCAAAACCATCCCTCTCCAGCACCAGCTGGGCTGAGTTCTCTCTCTGTGATGACTTGCGAGACCTCCACCCCTGTTTGAAGAGGGTATGGCCAGGGACTAGTGCACAAATGATCACTTTTCCCCTCTGCTGGACCCTCCCAACACAGCTTCTGCTCAGAGACAGGCAACTGACTCAGGCAAGCTCCATGATGGCAACATCTCATGGAGCTGTGTTGCAATAGAAACATCTGTAATGTTGCAACAGAAAATGCAGTGAAATCTTTGCAGTTGCTTAGCAGTCCCATCTCACCTCCCTCACCCCTCTGCTCTCCTTGCAGGGTGTTATCCCACCATGTTTCATTGCTTTATTATCCTCCCCTCATCCTATATACAATTTCTGCAGAACAACTTGACCTGCCAGCCATGGGCCAGAGACTTAACTTGCAGACCAGATGTGGTTTGGTTGGGGCTCAGTCCCATCCCATGTCCCTGAAGACCTGTCACAAACAGCAGGAAGAGCTGAGTCAGCAGCTTTGACACTTCTCTTCCCCTCCCCCTCGCCCCGACACCCCAAACTCCCCTAAGTAATTTCCTTCTCCCTCAGTGTTTGCACCCTTCAGGCACTTAGAGACAGTTATCCGGCTCCCGCCTGCATGATTGATCGGCAAAGCTAGACAGATTTAGTTCATTTAATCTGCCTCCTAAATCCCATCCTTCAGCCCCTTCATCATTTTCCTTGCGTCTTTCTATTGTGTCTGTATCTCCTTGGGACAGCGGTGCCTCCAGCTGTGCCCAGGCCGACGGGCTGCAGGCAGGGGTTGCTGCTGCCAGCATGATGCCTGGCAGCCCTGGTGTGTGTGGGGACAGCCCAGGGAAGCGGGGTGCCATGCCAGGAAGCCAGGGTGCCCAAGGATGCTTGGGGGCAGCTTGCATGCCAGGCACTGTTTGCTATCCCCTCTGCCTCCTTTCCAAGCGCTACTCCAATTCCAAGACCCTCCAATGCGATGCACAGTGCTAGGAGCCCACATCAGACCTTTCTTATCACTTGCTCCTTATCTAGTGTTGCAGAAAAGAGCTGCCAAGTCCAGCAACACCAGGGAAGGATGAGGAGGGCACTCAGCTCTCTGCGCTGGTGCCTGTTTTGTCGCGACCTCCCCTCGTGGACGCATCCCACCCTGTGTCCTGTTGTCCACTCTACCCCCAGCTGAGCACCGGGCACCAGAGAGCTTCTCCTGGGCAAACACAGGGCTCTGCTCTCACAAGGATTCACTGTTGCAGAGTTTCGTCTCTGCAAAATTTGGGCCACAATCTCTGGTCCGGGCTAAACTCGGTGATGCTGCTCGTATTTATGGAGAAAACTCTGACGACAATGAGGATGTGTGACTGATCTGACAAGGCTTGCCTGATCCTGTGGAGACCAAGAATGCAGGCTGGAGAGCAGCAACCTGTTCTAGCCCTCTGGGTCAGGACTTTGAGAGTTCTCCCATTTCTGTGCAATACAGCATTTTGTCCAGGTGACCTAGAATTCAACATTTCTATCGCAGAGTCATTCGACAGATGTACCTACAATTGCTGTTTCTACCTCTCTATCTGATTAGGACCTTCCTCTGTCTACCTCTGACTGTCCAGATTCCTCACAGGAGCTGTCAATGCATTTCCAGCAGCAGAAGCCCAGCGTGGCTCCATCCAAAGCAGGTCCCCAGAGCCATCTGTTCCACAAGGAAGGAGACTGGAAGTGGAAAACACAACTTCCCAGCCACCAGGAGTGTTTGTTGCACCAGCCCTCTGACTGCTAGCACAAAACACTGTGGTGGGTAGAGGGCAGGAGTGCCAAGGGCAAGTCATGGGAGGTAAAAGTGCCCAAATTGCCTGCAGATGCTGCAGGGGGAGAACCTGGTCCCCCCCACCGCCGTCATGCTCCCACGCTGCAGCAATTTTTGTTACTTTCCAGAAGTCTCCCTGGCTATCGGCTCTATTGTTGGGTTGAAGATGGAGCCGTAAAGTTATCGCTGCTGGGATCACTGTCTTTTCATGAAGGCTGGTGTACTTCCTTTTTCCAAACCCTCTGGTAATTTCCTGCTTCTCTGTAACTTAAACAACTCTATTGTCGGTCCCTGCTTTATTTCATAAGCTCAGTCCCACCCCATTCCCCGTTGCATGCCCCCAGCCCTGCTGAGCCGCGCAGGTTCACCCTGCCTTTGCTCAAGAATTGTATTTGACAATTTGACAAGACGTTCTTTGTTTCTTTATTGTCTGTAGACACTCTTTAGCTTTTCTTTTGTTTTCTTTTCTCTTTTCTCTCTTCTCTCTTTTTATTTTTTTGGTTAAAGGCAAATTTTAGAAGGCCGTGCAGCAGTTCAGCCATTTGAGAGAGTCATCATTAATTTAATCTTCTTCCTAATTTATTAATGGCTCCTACTTTCTCTCCAGTATTTGAGACTCCCCTGGTATATTTGCAAAAAAACCCTCTTATTCCCCTTAACCTCTTTGGCAGCGTCAGTTCACTCTTCCTTTCCTCCCCATCCCCAGCAGGCTGAAGTCAGTCACAGTCCTCCCTGTCTCCAGGATGGTCACGTCCCATCCCGTCAGATCTCCCGGCAGTTTGGCCGCCTGCTCTTCGTGTGCTTCTTGTTAGGTGACTCGCTGGAAGCTGTCCCCTTGCTGAGGGGATATGTCAGACTCTCCCCATGCCACCCCAGAAAATAACATCCTTTCCTCCTCCTGTGGGAGAGGAATGGGGGGTTCACGATGCAGGGCCCGTAGCTGGCTGGTTTATTCATTACAGCCCAGAGCAGGTGCGCCCCTCCCTGAGCTGGTAAGGCAGCCCGAGACTTGGAGAAGAAATCTCTCCTAATCGACTGTGCTCTGCAGGCAAGACCTGGAGCTGCTAGCGCACACCAGCTAACATATGATAAATGGAGCAAACTGATAAGCAAACATCACTTAAGGAGCAGGAGAAGAGCTCCAAGACTGACCTGAAACAGTAAATATATTAGGTTTAATCCATCACTGGTTGAAGTCCCTTGTATGGCACAAGATCCTGGTGGCTGCAAATCCCTCAGAAGTGCTCCAGGGGCTATCAGGGGGCCCTGAAAGCTCCTCATTGCTTGAAAAATGGTCGTAACTGAGCCACTGGTGACCAAGCTTGGGAGGAGGATGGGTGGCATCTGCCTGAGGGCTGCTTCTGCTGAAAAGCAACTTGGATCAGACTGGGAGGTCCCACGACTGGGGAAGTGATGAATCCAGGTCCTGGGAGTACCCTGAGCTCTCAGCTCTGCACCCGCATCACCCTCCTCATCGCACCAACACCCCTGACTGCAAATACACAGGCAGCTGGTTGCCCCATGGAGACAGCATCTCATGTCTGCCCCATGCAGCCTCAGAGACCATGGGGAGAAGGAAAGGAACTCTATTTTTACAGGAAATCCTGAGGATGTGATTATTTTCTTTCTTTTTTTTCTTTTTTTTTTTCTCTTGATATGCAAATGAAACAGGCCCATCAAAGTCTGGGGTTTTTTTTCTAGAAATGAAGTTCTGGAAGCATTTCTTTTGGATCAGTCCAAATGTTCAGTGTCAACAAAGCCAAAATACGTCATTGCAATTTGGATTTTTTCAAACAGAAGTAGAAAGAACACTTAAATTAAACTTCTTTCTAAATGTCATTTTGAACAAAGAAATTCCTCAGCGTGGAGATGTTGAAACAGACATTTTGATAGCACTAGAATAGTTAATCCTATTAAAATAAACCAAGATGGGAATAGACACATTTTATTTCGTTTTTTGATTTGGGCAGAACTACCATAAAAGATAAAATCCCAAGCTTTTTTTGAGAGATGCTTTCATACCGTGGTCTCCAAGCAAGGTGATGGGGTCCCTGCTCTCTGCTGGAGGCATTTGGGGCTGTAGCAGCGAGTGGGTCGGGAGGAGGGAAGCAACTGTGGAGTTTTGTTACCCCAGTTCCTGCAAGATGCTGTGTTGGGAGGTTCCAGCTCTGCTCGTGATGTCTTGGATGTGCCCACGGCATCACCCCTTTGTGTGACTGCACGGGCATTGCCTGCTGTGCTGCTGAAGAATCTCGGAAAGAATGTAACCAAAAAAAACCCCCACAAAATGCCTATTGAGCAAGAAACATTTTGCTCAGGGCACCTAGGATCTGCCAAATTTGCACCAGCACTGCAGCTGATTTTCTGCAGATGCCCACAGCCTGCCCCAGAGCAGGGTGCCCTGAAAGCACGCGGAATCTCTCCCCGAAGCTGTTTCTCTGGGATGACTCCAGTCTTGTAGGGCTGATGAACTTCTGTGTCAGTTCATTTCATGGCAAAATCAAGTTAGGAGAAAAAAATATTATCATGAACTGGAACTGTCAAAGCAAGATTGTGTTCCCAGATTGCTAGAAATGAGTAAAACGGAGTCTGGTCTGCTGCAGCTGGGGCTCCTCTGCCTGTTGTTTGCTCAGGATTGTTTTAGGTGTCTCCCTGTGATGCAGCCATCCTTCCCCGTGGTGCAGATCTTGATGTGCATGACAGCCCCTGGCATTTGCAGCACCCATCCCCTCAGTGTGCTTGGTGCTATGTCCCTGCCTTCCCCACCCGGACTGCTCCCTGGGCTTCAGTCATCTCACCGCCTTTTCACTTCAACCCTTGGTGGACTCAGCAACTCGCACAAACCCCCCTCGGTTTTGACCAGTAAACCTCACCATCTCTCCAGCTACCACACCTCTCTGTCTCCATGCTTCCCAGGGCTTCTATCTGTTGACTGAAACATTACTTAAAATATCTTTGGTTTGGTTTTTTCACCCAAAGTTTGCACAGTATTTAGCCAAAATTTTTTGACTGCAGCAAGGGGATTTTTCACCTAAATTGCCAGCAGATGTAGAACACAGCCCCTGCCTAAAAGGGAGCCAAGACTGCACACCCCATGACCAGCTGGCCAGGAGCACCGTGCCTCCGCACTTACTGATCGCTGCCCGTAGCCACCTGCATTGCCTTGCCCCAAGCCACCAGCAGCACTGTACTGCCTGCAGCAGCCAGCATCCTCGTCAGAAGCCCAACAGGAGCCTGTCCCCAACATGTCATTTCATTACGGGGCCATCAGTGCTCTTCCAAGTGTCCTGGCCACCCTCGTGAAGCTGAAGGGACACTGGTTCCTGCTCCCTGAGCATTCCCTGGAAAGGAAAATGGGAGAGAGATGAGCACAGGTGCTGAAAGGCTGAAGGCAAAGACCCTTTTGTGCACAGCCCCACGCAACACGCAGCATCTCTTATTTCCATAACCAGCAGCAGTGGAGGCTTGGGCAGCACAAGGGCAGCTTGGCTTCCTCTGTTCCCAACTCTCCTTCCAAGCGGGGCTGAGTGACAGGCGTCTGACTGCGGTGTGGACTGGGGCCAGGACTGGCATGTCAGTGTATTCATTCATGTATTTATTTTTTTTTTCAAACAGATAAAAGCAGAAATCAACAGCACTTGGACTGGAATGCCCTGTGGTTGCCTGACAGCAGAAGCCAACCTCAGATACAGTCGCGCAAGCACTGAGCAGACAATGAGAAAATCTAATTATAGAGAGGAGAAAAGCAGCCACCTAACCAGGAAAAGATTCCTGTTTCTAATGGCAGACTCAGAGTGGAAGGCAGGAGGGAAAAATAAACAGGGAAACACTGCTCTGGGCTGAGTCATGGTTCACTTGACCCTGAGGAATATATGTTCCCGTCTGCTGGAGTGAGCACACGCAGTGATGACAAGCAGGTGTCACATCGGTCCACCTGGGTGCTGGCAGGTACCTGCGTCACCAGCCATATTTCATGCCAAGCAGCTCTTCCTTACCTCGGCACATCAGCTAGGCGTTGTTTCAGTGCCTGCTAACCCATGAATAAATACTTAACACTGTGGAAAAACATTCATCCCTGCAGGATGGGCTCTACAGGCTTTAAAGGACCCTCTCCCAGCTCTCGCATGCTCTCAGGGCATATCCTCTCACCCCAGCTGCAATCCTGCTTCGCCAGCGTTTGCAGGCACATCAAGGTGGCAGAAATTGCTCACACACCGAATGACTGCCCTGTTTCTTCTCACGTACTTGGGATATATAGCAAGTAATGAAGCCAATATTGTGTGGGATTGACTTCCCTGCCAGGTTTCAAGGATCTCAAATCAGATTTTTTTGGATACTATCGTAACAGCAATAATAGGGGGAAATTGCTGCTGTGTCAGGAGAGAGCACTGCACCTGCAGCAGCAGCTGGGGTCATGCCGCGGAGGATGTGGGGTAGTGAGTGCCAGGGAAGCTGCTGGAGGGAACAAGAATGGTCTGTGCCATCATCACCACGGGCTAGAAGCACCCCTCAGTCTGCACCCATTCCCAAACTCTACTGGGAGATGCCTGTTTGCAGGCGATTTGGGGGTCAGGCTGTGTGAGGACACTGCACGCCATGGTGGGTGCACTGGCTAAGACACCCCTGTGCTGCAGGGTGATGACCGTCGTTGCTGAGCTGGGAGCTGGAAGCTCATAGGATAGCTAAGCTCATAGCTTAGAGACTGAATGAGTTTCAGCAGGTATCTGGAGCAACTCTTCCAGCTGATGTGCGTCTCCCAGAACCAAACTGAACCCTCAAGCTGTTTTGAAAACACTTCTCTCTGCCAGGTGCCTGCTCTGGCTGCTCTCATGAGCAGAGTCCAGGCGGTCCTCAGTGGGGTTTTTTGACCAATGGTAGTCTGGCTTCAGTCTCTGCTCACAAGCCCAGGAGTGGGGTAGTGTTTTCATCCCTGAAATGTGGAGTAAATATGCTTCAGAGGAGGAAGGAGAGACCCTTGTGGAAGGAGATGAATGAGGGCTGCCTCGTCGCTTTTCTCCAGGAGTTCAGCTGGAGGCAGCAGCATCAGTAGCTATCTTCTCTCCCGGCAAAGTGGCCGTTCTTCTAACCTGCCATGGGACACCCCATCCCCTCCAGGGTACAGGCTCAGGCATCCCAAGAGCTGTGAGCACCTACAACCCTCTCCCAACAGAGTTTCCTCTCCAGGCATCCTGCAGCCAGGCTTGACTCCTGCCCAGGCAGCTGCTTTCGCTGCGCTGCAGAAGTGCCATGTCACCACGGGATGCCTGGCAATCCCTGTCACCGGCCTGACACAGATGTGCAGGCTTTCTCCAAGAGCTGACGTCCACGAGGTCTCGAGTCAAGGAACTGCTGCTGCTGCCAGTCCTGAAGAGCTGGTCCAAGAGGAGTGATGAAGTGGAAGCAGAAACAGCTGGCGCCAGCGCTGGGACCTGCTGCGCTCGGCAAGTGGCGTGTGCGTCCTGCCAGCCCGACTGCATTTCCTGAGCTGTCAGGTCAGATGGAGAAGTGCCACGTCAGCCTCGTCAGGTCACGTCGTGGTGAGGGAATGCAGCGTGTCAGGAATGGTGTGTGCAGCTCTCGCCAGCTGTAAAGCCCTGTGGGCTTTGGGGAGGCCAAAAGAAATGACGTCTGGAAGGGAGGCAGAGCTGCGGCTTGGCACAGG
>NW_009712607.1:19269-35570 GCF_000703405.1 Apaloderma vittatum
GCTTTGCACCTGTACATGTCCACTGGTGGTTTATGAATGATCTGTAGAAGACAAGATGTGCCCTCTCTCAGCGAGTGGCCATGGAGGAGATTTCACCACGGCCAGCACTGAGACTGGGTCACCATGTCACACAGCAGCTTGTCTTGACAGGTTTGGAGAAGAAGCCAAGTGCGTGGCAGGTGACATATTTTGGTAGACGTCCTCTTCACCAAGTGTGGTGCCAAACCTCTGTGCAGCAGGCGGGGAAAAGAGCAGTGATATGCAAGGGCTGTATCCCAGCTGGCTCATTCATGCAAATCTGGAGCAGCTCTGGAAGGGCACAGGGCTGGAGACCTCAGTGGGGTCCCAGACCCCTTCCAGTGTGTAGCCCATTCCACAAACTGTTCAAAACATTTTGCTGTTGCTTTTCATCCCTTCTGCTGTTACCAAGTTATTCCAGGACTTGTGGCCTGTTCAAACTTATTTTCCTATGTGCCAATGTCACCCATTAACTCAAAGGATTCTCCTCTGTCGCCCTCCCTGGAGCATTTTTGGGGAATGGGCTGCCCTCTGAGCTATCCTGGTGGGCAGGCAGGCCAAATCGTTCCAAAGATGGGAAGGGGCCATTGTGGGAGAATCTTGGAGCGAGCAGGACAGGCAAGACAGTTCCTGATGAGGCCTTACTAATGCACTGTCTGCAGCGCAGATGGGTTTCTCTCTCCAGGAACTCTTGCAGCTCAGCTCACACATGCCTTTTTTGCTGCTGAAATTTATGGCTCTATGGTGACTGACTTCCCCAGCAAGCTCCTTGTGTTTTTCATTTACTTCCAGCTGCAGCTGAAGTTCCTGCATCAGTTCCTAAGTACCTGACCTCACATTTGTACTATTGAATTTCCTTCCAGGTCTCTTACTGCAGTCTTTAAGGTCACCCAATCGCTTCTGTTTGATATTCCACTGCTGCCACGCATTGGCTTCCTCTTTTGAATCCTCAGCAGGTTTTATCAGCAGTCTCCTACCTTTTGTGCAAAGATCATTAGTGGAAATATTAAGCAAAATCAGACCCCAAATGGATCTTTGAGAAAGTCCATTAGTAGCCTGCCTGCAGCTTAGTGCTTGCTGTTTTAACACTATCCATTGCTTCTTCCCCTCCAGCCATTTCCCATCTTACCCTTGTTCCTTATCATTTCTCCATTAATCCCCATCTTCACCAGTTTAATTAATAATTTCTCATGTGCATTACATCAAATGCTTGACTGAGGTTCAGGGAGATGAGATCTACTTCAATTCTTTTGTCTGGGAAAGCAGATACCTTCTTAAAGAAAGCTATCAAGCCAACCTGCCACAGTGTGCCTTTGGTAAATCCATATGGTATTTAATCCCGTTTTCTATTTACTTCAATGCTTTTAATTACAATTTCTTTTAAAGCCTATTCTAAAGCCTGGTCTATTGCTCAGGTCAGGTCTCAAGTCGCCTTTTCTCCAGATCCTGCTTTTTCCTATTTCTGGTCAGCCAGCTCTTCAGCCCAGCGAAAGACTCCTGTGGGCACAAACCCTGATGTGGTGCAAAGATCATGTCTCTGCAGACATGTTTCTGTGCTAGAGGTTTCAGCGGGCATCAGGAGGCTTTGGGCTTCCTGGGATTAAGCTTGACATGTTGGCAAGTATCAGTCATCAAATGACATCAGAGTAAGGCTGGAAGGACCCACACCATATCTACATGTGATTTCAATACCCAGGGAGAAGAAATTAAAAAATAAAAAAAAGGAAGAAGAATGAATGGGAATCCAGGAAAGAAAAAGTTATAAGGACAGCACTCGAGTGGATCTTTGCCAAGGAAAGCCATGTGTCTAACCCAGTCTAGAGACCTGCAGAGCTTGGAGAAGAGGGACTGTTACAACATACCAAAACAAGGAACTCAAGGGAGGAAGAACCCGGGCAACTTGTGCAGTGCATGAGGTGGTACCTCATGAAGTCACCCTCCTCTCCTGCTGAGACTGCTGTCCTGAGCCCCCCTCCAAGCCTCCCACCTGCTGGAAACCGGTGCAGGGGCGCACTGTACTCCCAGGGTTCTTCCCATTAGAAGCAGGTAATGTTGTTCTGCCCCTTTGTGTCGGCATTTCATGAGGCTGTTGAGCTACCTCAGCTGTGGGATGCTTTCCTCCTTGTGCACCTGCTCCATGCAGCCACTCTCTGGAGCCACTGACCCTGTAGTAGACTTCTTCTAGCTCATCTCATGTATAAACCGTGGGACTGCCCCATAATATTTAACCCAGAAAAATGGTGGCTGAAAGACCTCTGATAACTCTCTGTAAGTAGTTTGGGGAGAAAGAGAGGGAGGGAAAGGTAAACATCAGCACTGAAACTTGTTATTTAAACTACAGGCCGGTGTTGGCACAAGAGCAAATGGATAAACTATTCATGAATATATTTTGAGTAGAAATTGGAAAAACTGCAGAAGCCATCAGAAGATCAGGCTGGCTGTGGAAAAGCCTCTTGCGGGGAGCAGGGAGGGATTGGCTCGGAGCCTTTTCACTGTTTATGAAAGAGATCCTCAGAGCCTCTTGGGTTGTGCAGGTCACCCTGCTCCCAGGGGCAAGGAGGGGTGTCCCACACCCCAGAGATCCACACAGGAGGAGTTACACCATGTCCTGATGCCTTCCCATCCCTCTGTCCTTCTCAGATGCCATCGCTGCCTCAGGAGGCTTGTGCTGTGTCTTGCTGTGGGACTCAAAGCTTTCCTCTGGAGAGGTGGGAACAGACTTGTGGGGACCAGTACCTCTGGAATTGCTATGCTGAATTTCCCTTATTTATCCAGCTCTTGATTTAATTTTACTTAAGAAAAAGGATTTTTTTTTCTGCGCTATTAACAACAACTAGAAACCACTCTCCTCTAAGCTGGGCCCTCTGTTCAATCAGAACAAGAAAAATTATTTTAAATTCCTAAACTCCCTGCTGGGAAAGGGTGCCCTGAAATGCAAGTGAGTGCAGCAGTGAAAGGCAGAGGTGGCGGTCACTTTGCAGGAGAAGAGGTGGGCTGAAGTCACCAGCACTGTAACCCAAGAGGGGGCAGAGATCACCCCCAGGGAGCTGTTCAGGTTTTGGTACAAGGCACTGTGGTGATGGGTGGTGGGTGAGAACGGGAGTGTCCCTCGTGTCATGACATGAGTCTGACTCTGAAGAACTGAGCTTTGCATGGAAGACGTGTTCTCATCTTTTCATATGTCCCAGTGTTGGATAAGGGCAACAAATGTCTGCAGCAGCAGTACAACAAGCCCTTTGCCCAGACTATGCGCTCCAGACTGCCTGTTTCTGTTCCTCCTTCTCCCTCACCTATCTTCACTCACCCTCTAATTCTGTTTTCCTAGGAGCTGGCACAGCTGGGACAGATGCCAGCTCTGCCACAGCTTGTCTGAGCTTGCTGCTGCCCATGGATCCATGGAGGGGTTCCACTGACCCCATGCCTAGCTCCCAGCAGGCTTGCCTCAGAGATTGCTATGAAGGATGCAGACAGCAGGTCATCTCCCAATTTTGGAGAACCCTGTCCTGAATTGACAGAAGTGCCTGTGAACCCGAAACAAACTAAACGACTGTGTTTGTATTTATGGTTTGTTTTGTTTTTTGTTGTTTTTTTTTTTTTTAGCAACATATGTTTAGCAGCAGATGCTTCCTTTGGGAATGTGACCAAAGAAGGGATGCCTTTGCCTGACCCTCTTTCCACACTGTGCAGACCCAAGAGGAAAATGGAGAGCAAACATTTGTTTTCAGAGGTTCAGGAAGCTGCATTTCCACCCTGACAGCCCCTTCGCCCTGCACAGAAAGTCTGTGTTTGGAAAGATCTGTGCTCACCAGCTCAGTTTATAAACAGCTGTGTCCTCTTGCCAGCCTACATTTATCTTGTAGCAAAGCTCAGATGCAGATTATATACAAATGAGGTGTAGCCTAGGAATTTTTAGCTAGTTCCCAAAGCAGCCTGAAGTGCTGAAAACATCGCACATCTTTGAACTAGGGAATGGAAGAGACAGAGCAGTTCCTGGAGCTTCCCCAGAGCCTAAATTTTGGACACCTATTATTTATATGGGCTCTTCAGACACTAAGAATTTGCCAGCTCTTCTGAGTAAAAGCCTGAAAATACTTTTTAAGTGGAGCAAGCCCTGGTCCCTGAAGCCTGGGATCAAAGGGAGCTCCACAGCAGAGGCTGCCTGTGGGGAGCAGCTCTTCCCTGGTGCAGGAGCATATCTCCATCCATGGGCTGCTGTCCCACTCCACATGGATCCTCTTCCATTTTTGCTCTTCCTCTTCGCCCCTAGCATGTTTAAACAAAGAAGATGGAGGCATGCTATGTACCAGTATGTACCAGCATGTACTGGAGGAGTGGGACAGGGGTGGAAAATACAGCCTCTGTGTCCAGCTCCGAGATGACTTCGTTGATCTCTGGAGTTTACAGCCGTGTGCTGGAGCTAAAGCGTGTGCTCCAGGCTAAAGACACAAAACTCTTCTGTAACCTGGTTGGTAAAACATGTTGGAGCAGCGTGTAACCTGTTAGAGTCATCGGTCTAGTTCTGTCTTTCCCTGCGAGCAATGCCTGGATCTCCTACCACACACACGTGCTATGCCTCACCGGCTGCAGAAGCAAATCTGCTGGAAGGAGAAGAAGGGATTCTCTGATTCTGCCTGTGCTGCAGTGGCACCAGCTCCAGGGCAGGGCCTCCAGCAGCAAGCTGCAGCCATGAGAATTGCTGAGTGGACTGTTAGTGCCAGAAACATCTCCTCCCGCAGGAAGAGGAGCCTGGCTTTTGTCACTTCCCATTTCTCAACTTTCAAAAACTGGACGTTCAACTTTACAGTCTCCAGCCTTCTCCTCCTGACTCCTTCGTGCTCCCCATTGCCGCCTCCAAATGGGAACCAGTGCTTTTATGCAGGTGAACTAGCAGGTGGTATCAGCAGGTCTTGTCCTCCCACCCAAGCATGGCTGCACACAGCCCTGGCTTTCGGCGATTTTCTTCAGCCAGTGCAATTGCCCAACATAAAAGCAAGCACCAGGAGCAGGGTTTGTCAGGCCAAAAGCACTCTTCTGTGGAGCTCCTCAGTGTTAGATGATAATGTGGCAGCTTGACAGCTGAGCTGTGACAGAGCTCCTCATCCAGGGAAACCTTGCAGGCATCTGCAGGCAGGAGTGCTTCTGGGCGAGGGGACAGTGGGATCACAAAGAGCCTCTCCTGCAGAAGCGGTTCATGGGCAGAGCTGGGCTTTCTGTGGTCTGGATGAGTTTGCTTGCTCAGTTTGCGTTTCTTATGGTGGGTATAAAAGGCTGCTTCCCTGGCGTAGCTTCATCTGTGCAAGGAGTTTTGCTAGTATGATGTCGTGGTATTTGTGTACCAGCAAGGCATCTCTGCTGTTGAAAATCCCCAATGAGGTTATTATAAAACTAGTGTCTTGACAGTGAGGCCAACCTCAGTCAAGCAGCAACAGGCAGAGTCCTGCTTTTACGACCTTTTCCGTGTGTCTTTGTCCCTCTGGTTTTTGCTAATGAGTTGTGATCAACTAAAACATATTGCCTTACAGCTCAGTATTGCAGCTATTTGTTGTCTATCCAAAGGACACAGTTCCACTAAAGTTTCGAGGACAGCAGGGGAAAATGGCTTGACCTGTGGGCCTGGGGAAGAAAGGAGCCTCCTTCTCAGCAAGAATAAGCTCCTTGAACCATAGACCTACTTGACCCAGCACTCTAATTCATAGGAAGGATCCTGTGCCAGCAACCAACTCCCAGGAGAGAAGGCACATTTCTCAGATCAGGTCCTGGGGACAGATTTTGGAAAGAAAACTCCTCTGGGATAACTGTCAAAGCTTATCTGTGACATCTAAGTCCCCTGGCTCATGAATGGCAGCTGAGGAGCCTTGCAGCCCAATGGCTGGAAATAGCAGTCCTGCCCAGGAGGTAACAGCCAAGCCTTGGAGACGTGCAGTGCGAAGGTCTCCTCTGGCTTCATGCCACTACCTGGTCCTCTATTCTGGGAGGCAGCGAGCTTTTGCAAGCTCCAGAGGCAGATATTGCTAAAAAAAGCAGTCTACTTACAGAATTGCAAAATATGGTCACTGGCACCCTGGAGAGGAGGGCCTACAATCTTTGCTTCAGGTCTTATGACTGTAATTAGCACAAATGTAATTTCACAAGCTACTTTAGATAAAGTCTCCTCATGACAATCTGTCAAACTCTGAGCACAAAGTCCTCCAAATCAGTTAAGGTGATGCCAGCACAGAAACCCCCCGTCTATAGAGTTACCTTTGATTTAGATCTGAGGTTTTAAGGTGCCCCAGACTCACTTTTCTCTGTTCCTTCCCATCAACCCAGAACTTCAATTTCATAGAGACCTTTGCCTGTTGTGTTCCATATATTTCCCACCTGCCTTGTCAACCATGTAACTTGGTTTTGCTGGGGTGGTCTTAGGTCTCAGAAATGGCAGAAATGTCTTCGGATTTTCTTATTTGGAAATGCCTTGGGTGTATTTATCTCATCAATCTAAACACTTGATTTTTTAAATATCATCTGTCATCAGCTGCAGAAATGTTTGTGTTAGAGGCATAGCCCCCTCACAGGGGAGCCAGCTCTGAGATGACAGGAGAGAGCTGTTCAGGGTGACAAGCATTCTGGGTCATGAGAGGTGAAGGACAGTATGAGGAACTGTGATGTGTTAAACTCAGGTTGCCATGCTTCTGCAAACTGACCTCACACTCTTGTTCTGCTTTCCAGAGCTTCCAAAGCCACCAGAAACTCCCCAGGCCAAGCAATTTGCCCATCTTCCTGTGGAAGCTGACAATCTCAAGTCCAATAGACAGTCAAAAATACACGTGCATTTAGAGGGACACCAAAAGGTGTCTTTCTGCCTCAACTCCCCCATAATTTGGAGGCCAGAGTGTTTCTCCTTCCTTTCAAACCTGTTCCCTGCTTTATGTCACAGACTGCAAACCCAACATGTCCAAGGACACACCAAGTCAATTCCCTTGGGCAGGACACCAAAGGCAGTGCCCTCAATGGTGGGATGGACCCCAGGTGTAATGCAGACACCAGACCATGCAGCTTGGTGCTCACTGGGTCCTGGCGGGTCCTGCTCTCTCTGGTTCTTGCAGAGGAGCTTCCAGCAGCTGAGAAGGGACTGAGGAGACCCCTTGGCTTTTAGTAAGCCAGATGTGGACGGAAATTAGATTTGTACAGGTCTTCTGTCTCTGTCTGGGGCAGAACATCTGTTGAATCCTCTGGGTGTCCTCTGGCAAATCTCTGCTGGAGAAGGAGTCCAGCAGGCGCCCTGGGAAATGACTGGTTTCCTTTTCATTTTCAACACACTGACAACTACTCTCTGTCCCTGGATGTTTTCTTTTTTCCTTTTTTTTGCTCTGGGCTTTTCTTTCAGTTGTGAAACTGAAATCATTTTGTGACCAGACAGGAACCTGAACCTGCTCTGAGCCTACAAACACAGCAGCAGCTAATACTGCTGCTCCAGCTCTTGGCTCTCAGCCTGACCCTGCTCTCCATTCATGTCCCCTCTATGTATCTCCTGGACCACCTGGAGGTGGGACAACCTACTCATAGCAAGGCTAGTCACTTGCCAGCCGGCTGTTCCCATCACCCACCGCCATGACGAAATTTGGGGCAGTTCCTAGCTCTCCCCCGTCCCACCATCCTTCCCCGCAGCATCGAGGGTGTTGTTTTAGAGCATGCCCTGCCTTGTCACTGTCCTGCCCAAGCATCTCCATGCCCTGCATCCCAGCCCTCAGTGCTTCTCACACGTCTGCTCTCATCATCGTTACCCACAAGCTGCTGGCTGCAGCTCCCAGACACTTCCCCGGCACCCTGGTGCATGCTGTGGCTGAGCTCCCACCTCTGCTGTTCAGCTACCCCCACCTATGGGGAGACCATGGGGCCAGTGCCCGCATTACCAGTCTTCACTCACTCCTCTCAATGTCTACTCATTTCCTGAGCAGGGCAATGCCTGGCCTTGATGTTTGTGACACTCTGGCCTGGTTCGCTTTGAATTAATAACATTCATTTCACAGTGCCAGGATTTCATTGAACCCTTTTCCTTATTTTTCACATGATTGCCAATCTTTTTTTTTCACTGGCCGAGTCTAACAATTTCTCTAACTGTCCAAAAGAGCCATTAATCAAATGAGCAGCCCCTGCTTCACGCTGTACATGAGACACATTTCGTGTGCACAGCCCCGTGGAAGTCGGCTTCTCCTTCGCATGGCTGGACTCGAGCTCTGCAACATGTCCTGCAGCCTCACCACTGGCCTGCTCTTCTCCGTTGATGCTGGCTGCTGTCCTGCCTGTTGTTCTCAGTGAGCAAAGTCAGGCTCCTTGGTGGGACCTCGTCGTGCTGCCCTGCTGTGCTCCTCAGCTCTCGGGGTAATGCAGATGGAGCTCCTTGCCTGGACCTCTGTTGAGTCCCAGTCAATGCAGACCATCAACTGATCCCAGGCAGCACACAAGGATCGGTGCCAGGTCTGGATGAGTCGGTCCAGGAGAACTGCAGCAGCATCAGGGCTTGGCTGCCAGGCCTAGAATGAGCCCCCTGCCTGCTCCACCTGCCTGCCTCGGCTGTTTGAAATGCGGCAGGGACCTGAGCCGCTGCTGCACGGGGGAAGGCAGCGGCAGTGGGAAGAGGAGTGGGTGCGCTGCAGCCTGACTGTGCTCCCATGGGATGCAGAGAGGACAGAAAGGAGCAGGGGTTGTCATGCCTTAACTGGTCTCTGTGCCTGTTTTGCCAGCCCTCAGGTTTGTGCACAAGGCAGTTCTCGGCCCCTCATCTCTTAACAAGTGTCAGGGAGACCAGGACATGTGGGCTTCTTTCTGTTTTCATGAAGCTTTATGATTCCAATGAGATATGTTTGGGGGTCAGCTCTTCAGCCCCCTTTGCCAGCCACGGTTGGGCAATTTGAGGCTGCACTTGACACTATGCCTGAACATCTGAGCCCTCAGCAGAGCTCCTGCTTCCAGGCAATTGGCTTTGACCTCTTTGTAGCTGTAGGGTATCTCTCTGTGTCTCCTAGAAAGACTCTAGACAGAGCTTGAACTCCTTCCAGCCTTCCTAGATTTTTTTCATATGCTTCAGCTATTTGCTTCCTCTCTGTTTAGGAACAAGGGCTCCCAGCTTCCTTGGACACAGTGTTTGTACAGCCTCCTTTTTCGTCACTGGGCTTCCTTGCAAAATGCTTCCTGGAAAGATGAAGCTAGACACAGGATCAGTCTAACCTGACCAGAAGTGGGCATCTCCGCCTGCAATTTCCCTGCAATGAGTGCAAATGAAACAGGAATGAGAGTGTTGGTGAGACGTACACTGCAGACATCTAAAGCCAGGGGAGAAGAACTCTGCCCAGACTCCTGAGCACACTCCTTCTGAACACTCACATCAACATACACACACACACACTACAAGAGGCAAGGCAATATCTTTTTCCAGGAACCACAGTAGCACAATATCAGCACCTGCAGAGGGGAACTCAGCAGCAGTGAATTGATTTTCCTGCAGGGCTTTTAGCTAATAGATGTCCTGCTCTCACCCACTCCCATCGCACATGTCCCTCCTTCCAGAGGCACTACCTGCCTTCCCAAGGCCAAATGTTTTCTCACTTGTCAGGGAAGATCTGAAAGATTTTGTCTAGTATACAAGACTATGGTACAAGGCCTTAGCTAATAACATGGGGAAAAAGTGCAACAGTGACCTTGCATTTGACGTGAATAATTAAGGCAAGTCAGGCCTGTAGAAGCACAAGGGGAATGACCTGGGTGTGTAAATATACACACCAGCAAGAGAAAGAATATGCATCTGGGGAAGGTAGTGAGCAAGGCTGAATTTGTGTACTATGACCACGGTTCACCATGGACATCCTTACCCACTCACATCCTCTTTGAACATGGACACACCATCCATGTCAGGATGCAGAAGAAGTGGGATAATAGGTTCTATGGATCTGTCTTTATGTTGAAGGTTGGGCAAAAGCTGCCACAAGCAAGATCCTTGAGTCACAGCTGAAGGTCGCAGGTTTGTTTTCTTGCAGGCGAATGGTAAGAAACAGCCAGAGGTTCCTTTCGGTCACGTTACCTGGAAGCAAGCACTCTAGGAAGGAGCCAACATCAGGGTGATGGAGGTGCTGCACTTCAGGGACTTGGCACGCAGGGAACTTGAAAGGGCTGGGATCACTTTGTCCGGGGAAGAGATGATGAGTGGGGACGTGACGCAGGATACCTGCTCGTTACAGGTATTACATAATGTCCCTTTGCTCACCTTTTCTCAAAGCGAAAAGGAAATTGCCAGACCATTAAACCAGAAGGCAATTTAATTAAAACTTATAAAAGGGAACAGTTTCATATGTACAGCAAAAGCTTAGCTGGAGGGACTCATGGCCAGAAGGCATGCCTAAGGATGTGGATTTAGCAGGGATCAGAAGAGGGTTAGATCTGTAAATGGGTTAGATGAGGTCCCTGGAGGCCACCCTCAGACAGGATCACACATTTGGCTTAGCCAGGAGAGAAGCCTCCGTGCCTCAAGCCATAAACCAATCACTTGCTCTTGCTCTCAGGCACCTGCAAGGAAAGGGATCCCTGCCTGGGGATGCGGCAGAACTTTGTCTGGAGGCTGGAGATGAGGCCTGACAACAGCTTGAAGAGGACATGCAGGCTGCAATGACGGCAGTTGACACTGGGAAAGGAAACAGGACAGTCATGGAGAACAGCACCAAAGCTGGAGTGTCCCACTGGAAACAGGACCTGACTACTGCTTCCCAGGATCCACCAGATGCTGCAGGACCCTGAGGGCTGCAAGATCCTTCTTTCCGGCAAAAGCCTGTTGTTGGCTGAGCTGTGGAGAGAGGAGAACAGGAATCTGCTTCTGCCTGCAGAAATGAGGAGGGAACAAAAGCAGGAGCTGGTTTCTGACGTGGCTGTCACAAGCAGGACCTCTGAGCAGGGTGGGAGATGTTCTGGTGGTGCAGGGTTACTTGTGCCTTTAGCGAACAGGCTGGTGTGAACAGGAGAACGTAACTATGCTTGCAAATCTCAAAGACAGGAAACCCCAATAGCTCAGCAGGGATGGGAACACCTCTGGCACAGAAGCCCAGCTGCCAAGCCTGTGCCGGGTAGCTGCCAGTATCAGCGCCCATTCGGCCTGTTATCTCTGGGAGGAGCCCTGACACATCCTCATGGACATCTGGGCCCCTGCAAAATCAGTGCTGCTTTCCAGATCCCCTGGCAGAGCACGGTGCCCAGGCGAGCAGCCCCCAGTTCCACAGCCACTTGGCCAGCAGAGATCCCTCCAGCCAGGAGAGAAGAAAAGGGCACCGCCAGACCCAACGTAGAAAAAACTCCACACAGAAAGAGCCGTGTCGGTGGCAAATCTATACAAAATCCTTTCTAAACACAAACAGACAGGACATTATATGAAAGAGCTTTAAAGAATAGAGAAAGGCACACTAATAACTCTTGGTAGGAGCCATGAACCCAGTGTTGAAAGCGTCAGTCTGGCTATTCGAATTGCAAGGATTTTCAAAGAGACCCTGAGTGTGGCAGGGACCTGCAGGCGTTTCAGAAAGGGGGAGATGTGAATGGTGAAGTTTGGGCTGCTTTGACCCGCCAGCCTCTCCGGCACGCATAAAGGATCTCTTTCTAATCAGCAGTGCTGGGACCCGGCAGAACATACACAGAGCGGGAGTTCCCAGGGTACATTATGAACATTGAATTCACACACCAAACAGCAACTAAAAGGAAGGGGAAAAAATTAAGAAAAAAAAAAACCAGTTCATATAATTAAACTGAGACTGAAGAGAGAAACAGCCTTGGTGCTGGGTGAGCTGGGGAGTGCTGGAGTCAGGCAGCTGGAAAGAGGGAATGAGGGGGGCGGGGGGAGGAATTGTGGTAAAAACCTGGAAAATTCATTTTGCACAAGCTCATTAGAAAGATTGCAGCCCTGTCCTCAGAGGGGCAGAGGAAGAGCTATTGTAGAGAGCTATTGTGCTGCTCAGGAAGGACTCGGCTGCTGCAGTGGCACCAGACTATGGGAGGAGGATGGCAGGGCTCCAGGGCTCTCTGTGCTGGGAGCGTTAAGCCCTCTCAGGCCAGCAGCTCCAAGAAGCAGGTGGATTAGGAATTTCCTTGGATGCAGAGCAACCACATGTGGGGGATTTGTCCCATCGAGCCCGCAGTGCTGACCAACGTTGAGGGTTCTCATTGGCAGAAATACAGACTGCCTCTTTGCCGTCTTAAAGCTGCCCACTGGTGTGGTTTGCAGTTTTGATCCAGGGCTTTTATCAGCAACCGAGGGGCACGGGGGATGGAGGGAGTGGCAGAAGCAGCAGGAAAGAACAGAGTAGGACCCTGAGAGAAGGCAGCTGTTCCACTTTAACCTGTATGAGCCAGAGCTTTACCCTCAAATCAAGCTAGTTCTTGATTTACTCACTGTAGACATATGCCATTTTTTTCACAGAGAAGTTTTTAGCTATGGGGGCTGGCAGCTCTCTGCACTGCTCCAATGCTGTCTGGTGCACCATGCCCACGGTACAACAACAGCAGACTTGAGCAAGTGGAAAGCCCATCACCCCTGACCTCTGCTATGCATGCTTGAGTCTGGTAAGCAGGACCGCAAAGACATTGCAAGACTGGCTGCCCTTGCCTTTTGGGGGTGCAAGATTTTTATTTTTTTTTTTTGGTGAGTTATCTATGTCCATGTCTGTTATAAATTTTACAGTGTAAGAGTACTCAGAAAGACTATTTGCACTGGATCAGATTCCCTCAGGGGCACTGGTGAGAGGGTGCTCTCCTTGCTACCTAAGGGATATTGAACACCCAGAGCTGCACCTAAGGAGCACAGACTCCTTGCAGGTGATTTTAGGAGGACAGGACATTTAACTCCTATCTCTAGCAATGTTGTAGGGTGCTAGTGTGATGGTGACCTTCCACTTTATTTGCCCACAAACAAATCCCCACACCAAGCACTTGTCATGCCCTCAGCTGTGAGATGAAACTCAGCGCTTGGACCTGACTCCAAGGAACCCCATTACCTCTGATTTCCCACAGTTTCCAACAGTGTGCAGGTGAGGAGCACAGCTGGCAATAAAGTGTGATCTGCCCTGTGTTACTGTGGTGTGGTTTATAGGGGGAATTAACTGGTGAATGGTATTGGTTTTACTAGCCTGACGATCTCTTCCACGACGTTTCTCACGGGGGGCAATTCAAACCATGCTTTATGCTGGCTCTTCCGTGCAGCAGCATGAGAAGGAGATATCATGAAAGCATCTGGGCTGGGAGTACATGTAACTGTCGCTGAGGTTCAGTGCAAAACTTTATTATCGGGAGAAACTGCAGAACAGCTGCTGTTGCTCTGACAACAGCCAAAGCAGCTCGGTCCCTAGGTGAGGAGGGTGTGAGCTGTGCGAGTGTGTCTACCAGCTCTTGTGCACCCACTCATGAACCTTTCCTTGCTCTAGCAGATGGTACAATCTCTGGCCTTATGAATGCCTGCTTTTCAGACCAAACCATACCTCAGCAGTATTAAAAAGCTCCAGTCCTTGAAATAAAGCCCTTGCTTAGCAGGATGGTCTAGCTGTCAGCTCAGCCACACTGTGTTGCATCAGCCAGAAGGTACCATACAGAGGTCCACCTAAATCCAGAGCAGATATCTGTCTGAGGATTTCTGTCTCCTACCCAGGGTCCTATGCTGGAGACAAGCTGATGTAAAAGAAGATAAGAATTCTCAGCATATAGGTCCATCACTTCTTCACCACCTGGATCAAATAAAAGAACAGGTCTGGGTGCAGATGATGGAGTGCATGATGTCTGGTGATCCAGCCATGCATCAGGGCTTGACACCATGATCTCTTCCCCTTGGCCAGGGTTGGGGAGGGCTCTGTGTGCTGCCCATCTGCAGTGCCACCTGCTCACAGTCTCTGTTTCACCCTACATGTTTCACCCTGGTTTGGTTTCCAAGCCACTTCAGGTATGGCTGTGCCTATGTCTTGGATGTGACTGTGCGACTCTCCGCTCCAGGACCATGACTTTGATCTCCTTTTCGTCCATACCAAACACTTTCCGCTTTTCTTTCATGTTCTGGATTTTCTGTAGGACTGTTCCCAACATCATGGAAATTCCCATGTCTTACTCCAGGGCAATGCATGTTGATAGGGACCAAGTGGAGACTGAGAAAAGAGCTGCAACATCAGCAGCCTTCAGCTGACTGCAACAAACATCACAACTAATTCACGGCCAAATCCAGGGGGGCAACAGTAACTATCTCTTTTCATTTTATAAAGGGCTTTTCAGGTCCATACAAGATCTCCAGGCAGGTCATATTATCTCCAGCAGTTCAGACAAGAAAAGCTGAGGAGCCTGGCATCATGGGGGTTGCTTGGAATCATGGGGAGCTTGGGATCATCTCAGCCTGCTAGTGGAGCTGAGGACAAATCCCCAAGAAGGGTAAAGGACATCCTGCCTCAAAATTGAGAAAGAGAGGGCAGACACAGGCATGGAGGGACGAAGCTGCCACGAGAATGGCCACATTGAAAAACAGGGGGAACAGGGTCTGACATGGAGAAGTGTTTTGCTGGCACTCATTAGTCTGAACAACGAGGGAGAGAGGGGCATGCCCCAGGCAGAGGGACCCAAGGCAGGCAGCTTGCCTCAGGTATTTTCATTCGGTTTTTCTTCCCTGATGAGCTTGATGCTTCTTCAGCAGAAGCGGGGCCTGACACATAAAGAAGAGGCAGCAAATCCCAGGCTGCTTGCTTTCAGCCACATTATGAATGGCTACAGGGATTAGTCCTCTCCAGAGCGAGGATGCGCTGCTGGGAATGTCATTAAGAACGTGCTCATCTGCCTTCAGCGCTGAAGTGGTCATTGCACATGCGGGGGACAGGAGGCAGGAGGGCCTGATATTAACCGCCTGGGTTACAATAATGTCATTTACTTTTCCCAGGGGACGGGAGGCAGCTCGGATGACAAATATGTCAGCACTTAGTCAGAGCGTTGCTGGATAGGTTACTTGTTAAGTGAGTGTGCAGCACAGTGCTGCAGGTTTTTGGTATCCCATGGGTCTAGGCCATAGGAGCCCCACAGAGACCTCAGCTCTGCACAAATTATGAACTGACAACATCTAGATGTTTTTTAAAGGTGACCAGGTTCACACGGCAGGAGGTTCTGCCCAGGCCAGAGAGAAAGGGAAAAGATGATGGAAAGATCAAGGAAGATGGTAACAAAACGACTGGAACTTGGTTACAATGTTTGGAGAGAAGAAAAGCCATAAATCCAGGATCAAGGGAATCATCTGACTGAATTTCAGCATAGACGTGGTTCCAATGGAGACTTCTGCGGTCTTGCTGAGTGTACAAATCCCTTGTCCTCACGTAGGCTGGACAAACTGCCGCCTGCTCCTCTCTGCTGCCTAAGGAAGAGGAGCAGGATCTGCAGAGCTCTAGCCCAGCATAGTACACAATGAAAAGATGGATGAGATCCCATCTTCCCATCTTACCCTTGAGCTGGCAGGGACAAAAGGGAGTACAGAGACAGTATGGGTGGGCTACCTGCTTCCCCTGAGACCAGTCAGGTGTTGCAGCTCCTGCAAGCACCTTGGAGACACGGCCTGGATATTGGGGTCCTTCTGGCACTGCTTCCATGTGGTGCTTGCCCGAGCAACATTGTGAATAGGGCTGAGCATCATGTTGACTCTGGGACTGGACGGTTTGCCCAACACTACAGTTCCCAGAAGGTTTCCTGGTCATTTCAATACCATCCATGCTGCTCAACATCCAAATATCTATGGAGACAAGACATCACCTTCGTCAAGACTTTGCTGTGCAGAAGACAGTGCCCTCTACACTCTGGCAACAGCGAGCTGCACATTTTTGACCTCCAGGCTCAATTACTGCAGCTCATTATATCTGGGAATGGAGCCAAGTAGGCTGAGAAAGCTTCCACTGGTGCAAAACGTAGCAGCCTGCGTGCTCAGACGCCTGGGGGCTGTGATCCATCAGCCTGCAGCTCCTGCTTCTGTTACCCATATTCCCAACTAACACAGCATCCCTGCTCGACTCCAGCCCAGGACCTGAAGTGTCTCACACTTGCTGAGACCAGCTTTATCCCAGCTGGCTTCTCAGCTGGAGACAGCTGGGACTGAAAGGCAAGATCATGGCAGAAAACAGCCCTTCCCAGGCATCTCCTCTGGTGGACTCTCTGATACCTCATGCTTGCTCTTTTGTGGCCTGGAGATCTTTTCTCTGGAGTTGTGGTGTTTCAGCTCCTTGAAGGAAGAAGAGGCAGGGGTCAGGAGACAGGGCGGGGGAGGC
>NW_009712607.1:35629-46268 GCF_000703405.1 Apaloderma vittatum
CTCCCCCCCGGCGGCGCCAGCCATATTCCCTGCCCCTGGGTCTCTGTTGACTTGGGAAAGCAGGACCTAGGACCCCACGTTTGCCTTCAGAGATGGGGAATAGTCCAGATTCACATTTTTTGGACACGCAGCTGCCGTGGAGATAGGCAGAAGGAGCTGGCTGCTTTCCTTTGAGCTCCACAAACCTGGGTGCCTCTCTGCCTTCAGCACCTTCTTCCTTTTGCCTCCTGCCTCGGTCTCTTCCAACAGGCTTTTCTGCTGCCCGCGCAGGTAAATTGGCAAGCACTGCAGCAACACCAGAGCAACAGTGCAATAACGGCATCCCTTTCGCCCCTCTCCCACCCTTTCCTTTCATCCCCTCCCCCAGCCTCACTAACTCACTCTCCTGCTAGTTTATGGCCAGAACATTTTGTTTGCAAAGTGCTGTCAGATGCGACATTAAGAGGCGCAGTAAATCAGAGCACAGGGGCCTCTCCAAGCCTCCGCAGATGAAAACCTTTTATCACAATTTGGATCTGTTTGCACTGGTATGAAAATTATGGCTCCAGTTTAGCATCAACTCCCCATTATTCATGTCCCTGTGAGCAGCGCCTGCTAAATTGGATTGTTTCAAGCCTCCCCACCCTGCTAGCCCTCAGAGCCAGGCTGATCCCACCCGGCTTCCCATCCTCACCTTGATGTCTTCTCCAGGTGGGATACAAGCAGGAGGGAGGTTGCCACACGCTCTGCATGCTCCTGGTTGGAGGAGGGATTGGGAGTGAGGAGAAGAGGGATGCCAGAGTAGACAGAGAGGTTTTTGCATCCCATGCTGAAGTGGGCACGGTCCCTGCTCTGAGCTGCTGCCACCCTCTAAGGTGGGAAATGAAGGTTGCTGCCTGCAGCTCCGTGCGTGTCTTTTCCTCTGCTTCTCTGTTTCCAGGGACTTTCTGGTTCCTGGTAAGAGTTTGGAAGGAAGAAGAATCAATGAATTCAGGAAGGAGGGAAGAATGAGGGAGAAAGCTCTAGCAGGGATGCCGATGGAGCTCAGAGGAAAGTGAGTGATTTTCAGCCACGCTTGAATCCTTGTTATATCGTAAGGAATCAGGATGCACCTCCTCCCCATCCTGCCAACGAGGCCAGATGGGGGATTGCTCAGCCAGGGGTAGGGACAGAGAGTAGGGCAGGCCGAAAGGGAGGGCTTTGCTCCTCACATGTCCTGCCCCAGGCAAGAACTGAGCCCTGGTGGGTAGCTCCCTCTTGCTTTGGCCAAGGGAGGCTGTGGCTCTTCCCATATCGGGAAACTGGAAAAACTCATTCCATGCTGGAAAACTCATTTCATATTGGTTTCTGCCTGAAACACTGAGGTTCATGTTAATGAGGCACAAGATTTTTATTGCAATAAATTAAACTAGAAACCTCCATTGAAGGGTGATAAGGGGCACTATCAAGACACAGTTGAAAGTATTGGATGTTCCTGAAAAACTTAGCTCAGGGTCCATGGAAAGAACAACTAAATTTTCCACTGGACAGCATCAGCTGGAACAGTATGGAACCATTGTCCAAGGCCCGCAGCTTTCTGCCAGTGTTCAGGTTTCCCGAGCTGAGGGACACCGTGCTGCAGGGCTCTCTCGCTACCCAAGAGGGACAGTGCCTGCATGTCACCATGCCCGGCTGCCGCGGGTGCCACACAAGGACACCAGAAAACCGCTCAGCCACGGCACAACGACATCCGTCTGAAACAAGAAGCTGGTTCTGTGAAGAAAGACGAATCTTGTAACTACTGCTCAGCCACCTGAGATCCCCACCGGGGAAAGTGTTGTACCTGAGTCCTCACAGACCTCTTTTATTTTTTTTCCCATTGTGCAAGGGAGCTCAAGCCGCAGCTGCAGAGACCTAACCCTCAAGAAATAGGGAGCTGGTGCGAGGGCTTTCACATAAGCAGACTTTCTGACACAGCTGGGAACATTTATTTTCTTTTCTGCACCTCACTGCGGAGATCTTGCCGCACTTGTAATTGCATATTTTTTTTTAGATAGTATGGTCAGATACTTTCCAAACAAACCTTGAAGTCTGTTGTTGCAAGGAAATAGGTATTTTAATTTTAACTTAATACCAGTGTGACTGATCAAAATGAGACAATGTCACTGTCCAGCAAATCCCTCAGGGTTTATCCACCACAGGCAGATCTGGAGTGAGTTTTGCTGAGCAGGTGACCATCCCAATAAATCTGAGTATTTCTTGTGTGTTGTTTTTTTTATTAACAGTCACCCAGTGCTTGGCCCTCAGGCTATCATCTCGTTCCAGTCAAGTCCATGCTAAAGAACCCCATCTTCTGTCAATCTCAGGAGAAGCGAGATGACACTAATAAATATGCTTCCAATGTGAGTCTCTGGTGCTTGCTTTATTCTCCCTTGCATTTCAAGCGGCTCAGAGCAAGGCTGGCTTCATTTGTCTCTCATACATCACTGATTTGCTACACTGTCAGAGTTCAACAATAGCAGTAATAATTAACCATTTAACCTAAATCAGACACTGGGTCTTATTTGCTCTTTCTGTATGTAAGGCAGAAAACACTTCCAAAGATCAGATTCTGATGCTCCTCAGCTTAGTGTTAAGTGTCTTGACTCTGCAAAATTGCTCCGAGTCTTTCATTTTGCTCTTTAAGCTCGTTAGTCCAAATTAAAAACAGCATTCATTCTAATTTCAGCTTCTTGAAATCCCTCCAAGACCAGTGCTATTATTCTTTCAGATGCCTTGGGAGCAGAACTAACACCAAAAGACATCCACTTACATTCCTGATGTCCAATGGTTTAATAAAAGCCACTAGCTTCAGCTTAGTGATCCTGTCATCCACCTTGCCAAAGCGTACATCGTGCTCCTCCCAAAAGTTTCTCTGCCATTTCTGTGACATCCTCTCTGCCTGCTGTTCACTCTTAGGGCTTCCTGTGAATTCCGTAGATGAACACCCCTCTGATTTTATTTGTGACCTCTGAATTAACTGGGCGTGCATGTGGCTTTGTCTTCTCAATGGTCTGTAATTTCTGAATTTTGTCATGTTTGGGTTTAAGTTGGGCTTGTAGGGAGAATGAATTTATCCTGCTGACTGGACTGCTTGAGCCATCTGTCCTCATCCAGGTTGCACCGCCGGGAGAGGACTGCAAAGATATTGACCAAGATATTGCTGCCCAGACAGCAAAGGTAGTCTTCAAATCCTGTGTGTGTTGCAAGTCTGGGCTCACAAACAGAATCTCAAGCTTCAGCCTCACCTCAGGTATGAACATAGTCTCGCATGCAACTCTGGATACACCACAGCAAATAACTTTCTGTTACCTTACCCGGCATTCAGCTCTTTAATCTTGAAGTGGTCCATCAAGCCCCAAGCTGGCTGGGTCATGCAACCCTGGTTTTACAGCAGAGGAAGTTAGGGAGTCAGGCAAGAGTTTATCATCTTCTACTAAGGGAAGTTCAGCTTCATTTCATGAACTAATAAAGTTGGGCAATGAGAGAGGAGATGTAGCAGGAGAAAAGCTGCATTCACGAGTCAGCCCTTAGCAGGCAGGCAGTTTAGGAGAGACCCTCACAAAGGCTGAAGGGAGACCCAATGTGTCTGTTCACTGTCTGCTAATGCTGTTCTGTGTCAAATTCCCTGTGTGGAGAGCCAGGAGAGCCACAGGGATGTCTCTCCAAGCTAAACCCTCCTTTCCTCACTCCACAGCAGCTCAGCAGCCCAGCTAAGGGTCCTGATGCTGTCTGTTGCCACGAGCACGCCTGGAGACATTGCAAGTCAGCAGCCAGTACACTGCCAGGAGATTTTGAGTTTCCTGGATGCCCACACATACAGCTTGCAGACTCCACAACCCAGAGTCCCTCACTGAGAGAGATCCATCGCTGTGGGACATTTCATACCAGCTCGACAGGCAGCTGTTCTGTCTCTGTCCATAAAGGTACTGATCACCCCCTCTTGCTCTTATTAAAGAGGCATCCTGAAACCTCGCTCATTGTCTTCCCACCGCCTTCTGCCTTATCCTGGAGGAGAGCAGTGAGGGTTGTGCTGAGGAAAGGGGAAGAGCTGACCAGGGATCTGCAGAGCCTTGAGCAGCTCTTGAGGAGCTGGGGAAGGAGGCAAGCAGAAGAGAAGGTGTTGGAAGGGCACCTGCACTTATTTCCAACTTGATACAGTTGTGCAAGAGGAGCGAGGGCAGGGGCTGAATGGTGGGAAGGTCTTTTGTTCAACGACGCACCAAGGAAGGTAATTTAGAGAGCACTTGCTAAAGACATGTCTGCCTCCAAGTCTTGTGTAGTCTTTGGAGAGCTCAACAGAAGACGGAAATTATGATTCCAGGAAGATATAGATGCAGTTAATACCTGTTTTACATGTACAGTCTATAATATGTTGCCATAGTCTTGAAAATGTTGTGACTTGGAAGCTATAAAAGCTGGAAGGAACATGCTAATTGAGAACACAGTCAGGCTATAAATCCAGAAAAGATACCGGGGCTGGCAGGAGAGAAACCCAGTCCCAGGGAAAAAGGGAGGGGGAGGAACTCAGTTAGAAAGGAAAGAAATTAAGGAGAAAGGAGAACGAGGGAGAGAACAGGTCTCCTTGGCTCCCCAAGGCTGGCTCTGCCTCAGGTAACGCTTCAGGTTGATGTTAAAAAATCAAAGGAATTGATTCAAATGGAAGTGCCATTAGAAGAAAGAATTTAGAACAAATTGGCAGTATGAATAGGAACTAATTGCCAGAACCAGGGAGATTCACCCAAAAATTGTATGGAAAGAAAAGATGACATTTCCCATCTACTAACTGTAATAGATAACCTATAGCTTAAAATGGTCTCTGTAGCAAAGTGAGGGAAGCTATCAAATGTGACACTAGAGGTTTTCTGTGGTTTTTTTTAAGTATCAAATGGGATGTGGAGTCTTACAGAGCAGTAGGTCAGACTTCTGTGTCAAGAAAATAGGCAGAAATTGTAACAAAGAATAGAGCTATCGGGTAAATGAATAAATAGGATATAATAGGAGAAAGTTGCTTCAGTTTCTGTGGAAGGAAATCATGCATCAGAAATCCATTAATGTTCACTGAAGGGATCAATATGTGCACAGGGGTGATCTGGTCAATATAATATGTTAGGATTTTCAAAATGCTTTTGGGCAATGTCCCTCATCAGAGACTCATCAGGAAATAACTTGTTATGGATCAAAAGGGAAATTTGTCTCATGGATAATTCTCCTATTTGAAAAATAGGAAAGAAAGGGTACAAAAAATTAGTTTATTTCCACAGGTGAGAGGGAGCTGGCCCATGAAGTCAAATGAGGAGCTGAGCTGCAGTGCTCAGCACAGGCATTAATAGTCTGGGAAGGGAGGGACAAGTGAGGTTGTAGAACTCACCAATGGCATAAAATTAATTTGGGCAAAAACCAACTGTGAGAAGCTCCCAAATATCATGGGAATGAGCATCTGGGCCAACAAATGATCTGACGACATTCAATGTCAGTGGAAAGTAATGTGCATGGGAGACAAAACTGTCTCATCTGTACACGTGGAGCACAGGGAAGGAACCTTGGAGTAACATCACCTGGTGCCAGAAAAAGATCGTCTTGATCCACGACAGTGTCAGAGAAATAAAGGCAGTGATGAGAGCCATTGTGGAAGAAATGCAAAGCAAAATACGTAACTTCTGTTTGCCACTTCGTAAAATAAAAGTGGAGCCAGCTTTGAAGAGTTGAACAGGATGGAGAAATTGCACATGGCATGAGCAAGACAAGCAGCAATTATTACCCAGAAGTCAGAGTTTTAGAGCAAAGATTTAAAATGATATGTAGCATAACCAGAATTGGCCCAGAACCTGGCATATCAGTGAGAGGCAACATCCCCACGTTCAGCTTGGACCTGCATTTTGCTGTGGGAGGATACCATGAAGCAGATGACTGCCTCTGAGAAGGACACCTTCTCCCACCTTTCAGGGAGTTTAACCACTAATTTGAGTCAGAAAAATGCAACGTCATGGATGTCTTGCAAAAACTGATGTCTTCATCAATCCAGAAAGGTTGCCAGCTTCTGCACAGCATCTATCTGACTCTTGGGAAGGCTTGCAGATATCTTACTGTCAGGCTGAGCCCCAAAATTATACCTGGAAGACTGAGAAGGGTGTAATCCTACTCACAGAAAACAGCCCTTTCCTCTCCCATGGGCTGGGCTGGCCAACCCCCGCAGTTTGCAATTCTTCCAACATTTTTAGCTGTGTTTGAATTCCCATTTTTAACAAGAGGGATGGTAACTTCATGGCTGTATCTGTGTGTGTGACCAAACAGAGTGCCCAGGAGGTACCTGGCCCCTCGCACAGTGCCGTTGCTAGTGACACTGCCCTTGCCACAGCAGCGACGCTCAGCACGGGGCTCGTCAGGCTGGGGCTGATGCAATATCCCCTCCTCCAAGCCCCCAGCACTGAGTGTATCGAGCCGGCAGCCCGTGCTGGCAGGCTGGAGGGGAACGCTCCCACGAGAGAGCTGCTCTCGCATAGAGCAGGCGTGAGAACAGAGGAGTGCATAAAGATCACAAGCAGTATGTCATGGCCATGTGGGCTCAGGCCAAAGGTTCGTGTAGCCTGGCGGTCAGCCTTCAGAAGGACGTTGGAGGATGCAGAGGGGAAGGATGTTAGAGGTTTAGAGAGGCCTTTCTCCTCTCAGCCCTCCCCCAGCATCCTACAAACAGTGTTTCAGGAGCTTTTGGAGCTGGAAGTTGCACCCCAGATCATCACATTTGGTGCTGTGGCTTTGTCTAGTCTCTTTTCAGGTCTGTTTGTGGTTTTTGCCCCCACCACCTCCCAGGGCAATGAGTTTTAATTATGCACTGGATAAATCGGTATGCTCAGGCTGCTGCTGGTCCAGTGCTCTCAATAGCTGTTCATGGTCCCTTTCTCACACTCATCCCCTCCAGCATCCTCCCTCCCAGGGCTCAGTTCAGGCTCCTTCATTGCCTTTGCTGGGCTGAACGCTCCCTGGGTCCCACCTCCATGAGGTGAAGGAGGAGAGTGGAAAAGCATCTACAGTTCCTGCTCTGCTGAAGCAACAGTGATGCTCTCAACTCCTTTTCTAACAATCTCTCACTTATGAGGGGCTGTTTTTCTCCTTCCTAGGGTGGCATTTCAAGAATACCCTCTATGTTGATCCTTGGGTCTCCTTCCTGACAGCCACTGGAGAACTAGTCTTACTCATTTGCCTGGACCTTCAGTGAATCTTTATAGCTGCTTATGTTTCACCCATCCTCAGCTAACTCATCTCAGCAGACTGTGGTTCAGCCAGCCCCATTTCCAGACTGTGGAGATGCCGGCTGTCTCAGCCCTCATGTGAACCCTTTTGGATGCCGCTTTGGAGGCCCTGTGCTGCTGCTTTGCAGTGCTATTTACTTGTCTGTCATACCCTCTCCTTGCACTGTGTGCAACGTCTGCGTTGCACTGTTTTGTGAGCTATTTTATAGAAGCAAGTGAATATTGCATGCAGCTGTAAAATCACCCAGAAGCAACCCAGAGCTGGTCTATGCCCAGTGGCAGGGTGAAGCTGTGGCACATACCCTGGGGCAGAGCCTCCTCCTTCTGCTCACGCAGACTGGATCATGCCAGATCCGCTGGGGATTGCCCTCCCCACCGCCCCACGTTAGAGCTGTGAGATGCAGTAATAGCTATTGGCAGCATCACTTGCCTGCCTGCCTCTCATTTCCATGGCTGCTCTCACCAGGGACCGCCTGCAGACCCTCTCCCAGGCTCTCTGAGTGACCCTCTGCTGCTTTCTGCTTCCCTCATCCCACGTGCTGCCCAAGCAGTCCCTGCTCTCCCACTGACCCCTGTGCCCCTTGGCACAGTGGCACCCCCAAGCCGATGGCAGCTCAGCTTTGACTAACATTCTTGCTGAAAAAAAAAAGCCAAAACACAACCGGAGGAGCTTGAGAAATTCCTGGTCCTTGTAGCTGCAGGGCATTTGTGTCGCAATAGCATTTCGTTCATGCTAAATTAATCTGCCTGCAAGTTCAATGCTGTCGGTTTGGGAAAAAAGAACCGGTCTTGGTCCTCGCACCGCTGCCCCTCCCAAACCCAGTGGGACAGCGGGGTGACGCGATGCCAGGCATGGGGTGGCTGCAGCCGGCGGGAACCTGCTCTGCAGCAGTGCTGCCCAGGCAGAAGCCAGGCTGAATAATAGGAAACAGGGACCACAGACTCCATAGCAGGCATTAACTTTTGTAAGGCAGAGATGCTCCAAGGGGCTGGCTGCCCTGCTGGCAGCCGAGGTCCCTCGAGCACCAGGGAAGGGGCTGAACACTTGTCAGAGGTCCGCAGGGAAGCTGCCGTTCACGTGGTTTCCTCCTCGTTTCCAGCCACCAAATTGCATTTACAAGAAGCAAAACATACATTAAATAAGTCTCGGATGTCAGAGCAAGCAACTGCTGTAGGGGATGTTCTGGGAAGGAGAAGGAGAAACAGCTGGTCCAACCAGGAGCAAAGAGAGAGGAGGCGATGGTGGGGGGTTACAGCAATAGGTTGGGAAGGGGCTGGGGGTGGCCCTGGGGTAGAGGAAGTTGAGAGTAGGGGCAGATGTCCTGGGATAAATGTGTTCTCCACTGTGACTGTAGCTGACAGGGAATAGCCCCTAGCATAGGATGCCTCATTGCAAGAGTCCGTCCTGCAGGCTGCAGTTCAGGGTGCCTTTGCGTAAGTGCTGCAGGAAGAAATGGATGTAAACATTCAACATCTCAGATTATAAGTCCCGGCAGGGCGTGATGATTCTGGAGGGTCAACTGGAGCCATCGCCATCCCCCAGCAAAGGCTCCGGGGCAGAGGCAGGAGTGGGTGGCTGGGACGCTCCGCACGTGCCCCACGTCTGTCCTTTGCTCCGGCTCCAAACAGGAAACAACGGTCATGCCAGAACCATCCCAGGGGAAAGTGAATCTGGAGGGACAAAATGTATGGACAAATCCCAGCAAATATCTGCTAGCTTGGTATAGTGGATAATGACGTTCTCTGAGTCCTCCAGCGATGATCCCAGGAAAGCCAAGCCTTTGAGAGCCGGGCTGAGCTTGTCCTCGGGTTCCTGCTGTAAATTCCCACGGTGCCATTTATCCAAGCACGCTTCAGGAAGCAATCGGAGATTCCCACAGGCAGCAGCGCTGCTCTGCTGCAGCCTGCATCTGTGTCCCACAGCAGGGGCAGGCCACGCCAAGGGGTCTGCTCACATGGATGTGCAGGAGAGCACCTCCCAATTCATTGCTTCCCGCCGCGTGCTGGTGCAGGTGTGGAGCAGGTGAACCCTCCTGCTTCCCCGTTCCTTCCTCATCACATTCAGGCAGCCATCATTCCCATCTCAGCCCTCCTCGCAATGTGTTGGGAGCTTTTATTTTTCCCCAGGTAGCTTTTGTGTTTCATTCCTGTTTTCTGCTCTTTATTGGGAGCGATACAGGCAAGCACAGTGTCTGAATTTCTACCTCCGTGACACCTTAGGGGTTGAGAGGAAGGCAGAGTAGAGTTTGCAGAAGGAAACCTGTGTGGAAGTGAACAGCCTCCCTACCTGGAGTGCTGCATTTTCTCTGGAGGATTTGCCATTGTTTAAGAGAAAATTTGAAAAGTAATAATCTCGGCAAAGCAGAGGGAGAGGCCCCTGGAGGCCGTTCAGCAGCGGAGGGGGGGCCTTGCAGATCTGCATGAATGAGAACAAGCAAGGGAGGAGCAGGAGAGGCAGAGGGAGAATGAGATGGAGAGAAGCACGTGAAAGAGGCCACCTGGGATGGGACCACAACAGGCAGGTGAGGTTTGCAGTGACAGCCATGGCTTCGATCTGTGTGCTGTCTGCCAGGCTGCAGGCAGTGTCTCTGGAGGAGACCTGCAGCCTGACTGCAGGAGGAAGACATGTCCTACAGTGATGAAGAATCCCGTGGTGCTTCGTGCTTCCTCTTCAGTCACCCTTTGTGAGCCGAAAGGAACAGGCGGGATGATTGTCATGGTCTGCTCAGCACCACCCGGCACCTTATACAGCCCCATGCAGAGCAGCAGCAGCATGTGCTGCCTGTGTCTGCTCCCGACCCACAGCAAAGGTCCTTCCTGCACCATCAGCTCCCCGTCCTTCGACTCCTTGGGGTGACTTGAGGGCGAGCTGCTCACCTGCACTTCGAGGGCTCCATTCCTCCAGGCTTCTGGAGCACGGGGAAATGAGAAGCCACGAAGTTCCCAGCCTCGTGCCGAGACACATCCCCCACCTCCTGCGTGGCTGGCGTCCAAGGGAAGGGGCTGCTCAGAGGGGGTCCCAAGAGAGGCGAGGGGTAGGAAGGAGGGAGGGGTGTCTTCCTGCGCGGACCCTTCCTCTGGACCTCAGCTATTGTGCTGCTTCCTTCCTCCTCCCCGAGGGCTGCAAAGGAGCCGGCCTTTATCAGGGCACTGAATCGGACCAGGTAATCCAGCTGCAGCTGCTTCCTGCTTCGCCTGAGATGTTGCTCTGCGAGCAGGAGGGAAGGAGATGAATAAGACGCTCTGCCGCTGAGAAACCCCAGCAAGGAGCAGCGTGCGATTTCACTCCCCTACATCAGCCAGAGCACAAATCCTCCTTTCTGGGGCTTCCTGCTGCCTCTCTCCCACTCTGCTCACATCAGTTATCCCAAACAGGGAGCCGTCGACCAAAA
>NW_009712607.1:46338-49671 GCF_000703405.1 Apaloderma vittatum
CTCGTACAGAAGGTGTGCGATGCGCTCCCCACGTGCCCGGGGCTGCCTCCTTCTGGGGCTGCCTGCACTGCTGTGGGTCACAGTGCCAGAGAGATAGTGGGAGGGTGGGATGAAGACCCCACAGCTGGCAGGGACTGACAGCTTTGGGAGAAGGAGAAGCTGTACGAAGACTCAGGAGAGGGTGGGTGCCTGCAGCTGATAGCTGGAAATGAGATACCACAAGTAGTTCGGGAGTCAGGTCATTCCTCCAGACCATGGGAAAGTTTTCAACCCATCTGACCCAGTGCCCCAGTCACTGGGCGAGAAGTCCCTCTCGGAGATCCTGCCATTGCTGTTCTTCTGTTTTGTAGAGATAAGTAAGCCTTTGCTGGGTCAGAGAGGGACAGATGACTCTCCATGGGGGTTGAACTGCCATCTCCACATTTCGTCTGACAGCCCAACATGGAGCTTTTCCAAGGTCATCCGTTCCAACTGCAGAATCTACCTTCAATATGAAAAAACGCATGTCGGTGCTAAAAGCCTTTACAGAAATCCTTGGGAGAAAAGTTCACTAAGTCAGATAGAGCATAAAACACAACAGCCATCTCGGGAATTGTCTGTGCACCACACGGCAGGAGCCAGAAGGGTTAGTTGGAAATCATGTTGATGTTGGTTTGCATTCTCCATGTGGCACCTGGGCTAGGAAGACCTTTTGTCTGAGCTGCTTTAACTATTACTGCATCCTCTTGTGAAATTTTCCTGAGCAACATCCATGAGAAATCCTGTGTATATCCACCTACCAGTTTTGGTGACCTGTTTGTTTTTTCCCATGCGATATGGTTGCATTGAAAGATCCACATGGACACAAGTGGTGGTGTGTCCAACCTCGTGTAGTTCTCCCTCTCCCGTGCAGGTTTTGCTGTGGTGCCTGCATGCCATGCAGCTGTTTTTACACAAAGCAGGAGTACGTCGCATGGGCCAGGACTGCAGAGGTGGTTTTCGGCCTGTGTATCGCTCTCTACATGAGAATACTTTCTGCAGCAGGCTTCTTGGGGAGGGTTACACTAAACCCCTCACTTCTTTCTGACCTAGGGTCTCCTTGCAGCAGTTCCATGGCCAGCCAGGAGCACCTTGAGGAGCACGCTATGTGATACGGACTGAGCTCCCACTCTATCATAAAGCTCAGACACCTTCCAAGAGCCACCCTAAATGTGTGTTTTCTACAGCACCTTCTGTAAGATGTACCTTTCCAGGTGTCTGGTCAGTGTTCGTTCACATAGGGATTGCACTTCCTCGCTGGCACAGAGCAGCCCTTCTTCTCAGGGAGCCGTGATGTTCCTGCAGGGCGGGCAGTGGCCAGCATTGGTGCAGTGCATTAAGCTGGGGTCCTGCACCTCCTGCCAGACCCATGGCCCAGCTGCATGGTGTTTATTTTTATCCCATGCCTGATGGATTGGTGCACATGTTCAGTATTGCCACATGATTTTCTACTAGTTTCTTCATGCAGCAATTTCTTTTTTTTGTAATCTCTGAAGCAGATGAACACCTCCCTCTGTTTGTAATTGAACATCTGTGGGCTATAGATGAGGTTGCTGGTTTGTTCTCAGGGAGTGATCCAATTGGGCTCTAACGGATTATATTGGCTGCTGCAGGGCTGTTCTTCGGTGCTGCCACTCACGTAGTGGCTTCTCCAGCTGCCCAGGGATGTGTCCAGCTGGAGAGGCAAGGATGACATCCTGGAGGTGTGTAGGGCTGCATGTCAGCATCTCTGCTATGTCTGAGCTCAGGTACTTGGTTTCCTGTGTTGGACTAGACTGAGGTTTCCCTTTTGCTCCCACATTGTGTCACCAGTCCCAGGAGCAATGAACGCTGTATTTAAGTGTCATTGTTTTCCCAAGGATGCTGTTTTGTTCAAGGGTCAGGTTTCCAGGTCAGATTCCTTTCAGGAAGGTTGGGCTTCTCATCCCTTTGTCTGGTTACGTTCTTCCTAGAAGGACTAAGAGACCTGGCACAATCTATTCTTTCTTTCTTTCTCTCTTTCTTTCTCTCTCTCTTTCTCTTTTTCTCTCTCTCTCTCTCTTTCTCTCTTTCTCTCTTTCTTTCTTTCTCTCTTTCTCTCTCTTTCTCTCTTTTTTCCTTTCTCTCTTTCTTTCTGTCTTTCACTCTTTCTCTCTCTCTTTATCTCTTTCTTTCTATCTGTCACTCTTTCTCTCACTCTTTCTCTCTATCTTTCTCTCTTTCTTTCTCTATTTCTTGTTCCCTGACTCTGTTTTTCTACAGGACTATTGATCTGCAGCCCTGCAGGGTGTTGGGATAGCACATGGGAGTCCCTGTGCTGTATGCTGGAAGAAGAACTCGCTTTTCCCCAGCTGTGGCTGCATTGAGGCAATTGTTTTCCATTCTCGCTCTTATTTTGGGTTCCTTCCCACCCTATTGCCATGGGCTACAGAATTGCTTTGCTGCCCTTGTGAAACTTCTGTGGCCATGTTAATACTGTTTGAAGTATTGCCATAACGTTTGTTAAAAAACATATTAATTAAGTTTTCAGTAATTGAGGTTTTCAGGGATCTCCCATATTGTTCTGCTGGTGTAATTTGTTCTATTGATCTTCCTCGAGATATTACTCGGAGCCAATCTGCAGCGAGGCTGCGACGCGCAGCTCGCTATTGCTATTTGCCGTGATTTGTTTACGCACCAGGCTGCTGGCCCGTGGTCTGATGAGCACGGCCGTGCTCTGCCTCCCAGCCCATTCCCATCATTGCAAATGAAATCCAGCCCGGCAGCTGATCGCTTTTTGCACCTCCCCAGTCTCGGCGAGATGAGCTGTTGCCTTCCCGCAGGGTCCAGGCATGTGGCCGGCGGTGTCCGGTGGGCACCCGGGGTGTCTCTCGCTGCCCTCGGCTCGCACTCGCATCGGCTCCGCCACCACTGACCCAGAGACACTGTGGCTGTGTCTCCTGCTGCGGAGCGGCTCAGTGATGGGTTTCCATGGTAACCCCAAGGCTCTTTCCCCGACTCCAGGTTTTTTCAAAAGCGAAAATTTTTCGTTTCCATCAAAAGAGCCTTTCTGCTGGGAGACCCAGCACCACCTCCCCCAGCCAGCGCTGAGGCTGCCAAGCTAATGAGCCCAGCCCGGGGAGCCGGGTGCCCGCAGCCTGTCCTCCAGGAAGCTATTTCTGACGGCAATCTGCCCTCCTCCCACCAAGGATGTTTTCACCCACCGCCCACCCTGAGCAAGTCCCATGCTGCAGAATTGAGCTGCAGAACTGAGCCCCTTGCTCCCTCAGTGGTCAAAACACTGCTTCCCCCAGCACCCTCACTTGCTTGGTCTATCCGACTGGTACCCCCTCCCCT
>NW_009712607.1:49681-64951 GCF_000703405.1 Apaloderma vittatum
GGTTACGGTGCAGTCCCCATCTGCCTGTCCTGCCCTCCTTGCATCCCTCCTGAGCATCTTCACTGCCATCCCAGCGCACCTGGCTGTCGCATGAGATCAGGTGGAGATGTGACCATTTTTCTGCCAGCAGACACAATACATTCCCAAACAATAGTCATTGCACAACTCATCCCTGCATTTAACAGAATTTTACAGACAGAGTAAATCTCAGAGCCTCTATAAATCTTGCTGCTGTGATAAGGAATGTGCATCCAGAGCCTCATGGTGAGTAAATCCTGCCCAGCTCCAGGACACAGGAGGAGCATCCTGTATTTCACACCTGCTTTGGAGTCCAACGGGAGATTTATGAGATTGAGAAATGAAACCACCACCCTTTGCAAAGGCTCCATGTTCCCCACCCAGCGCTGAGGCACTCGCAGTTGCTAGGCTGATGGAAAATGCAATTTCCCAGAGAAGCTGGCAAGGTCCACTGGGCTTTGCAGAGTTGAAATGGGGGAAAACTCCCCAGCCTTCACAACTTCTGAGCCAGTGCTGCCACGTTTGCACTCTGCAGCAAAGTTCAAGCAAAATCTGAGTGGATGGATCTGCTTCATATGGTCCCACATCTCCACACGTCCTTAAGGATTCTCTCCATGGCGCCCAGTCTCACCATGGCAATTGCCCTGGATCCAGACATTTCTGGCAGATGATGGGGACCACCAGGACTTTTGGTATGTGAGCTGCTGTGTGAAGCCGTTGGCTCATCTTTGTGGCTTTGTGTCTCAGTAATGAAACATCCAGGACTGTCCTCTCCTAAATGGTCAACAGTACATCACAACTGGACAAAGCGGGAGGTCTCTGGAAAAGAAAACACTCCATCCTGCAGCTTAACAACAGTACTACCAAGAACACCTCAAAATCACAAAAATCCCCAAGGGACCTGCAGCCCATGGAAAGAGGCATGGAGGTGTTTTGAGCTCTTCACCTCTGCCACGGCATCCCTGACACTATGGGTCTCAGCCTGCAGCCCCAAGTGAGCAGTAATATGAGCAGGACAGGAAAGATTTTGTGGGACAATTCTGGGAGCTTCTACCCCCTGCCTAAGAAAATGAATTGCAGGCATGCCCCTTCTAATGGTTTGCAGTTCCAACAATGCTGTGGTTTGCTCTGCGGCTGAGAAGACATTCTAATTTCCTAATTTTTCCAGCCAAATATCTCCCCTTTGGACACAGCAAATGACTGGAAATTGGAGCCCTTCCACAAACCATCGTACTGGTGAAGACCTGAGCTGACCCATATGTAAACTTGGGACATACACTTGGAGAAAGGTGGTGGTGGATGGAGAGGGATGGAGAGGGAGTGAAAAGGTGTCTGGAGGGTGGGAATGCTCCGTCTTCACTCCTCTAATGTTTCAGCTGCTGTAAGGGGAAGGAGGTAGGACAAAAGATTGAGAGTCTGGCAAGGAAGACAAAAAGGAGAAAGTGCCTGAATCCAGGAGGCTTTGGGAAGGTGAAACAAGGGTGGGAGACACCTCACTGATCCCAGAGACATAATCAGCATTTCTTATTCAGGCTGGGAAAGAATCAGATGCCTGTACAGAGCTTGAAACAACGGTTCAACCAGTACTGGTACTGAGCCATGGTGCGGGTAGACTTGTCCCCCGTGCAAGCCCTAGGGAAACAGAGGGTGTTTACACACACACATGATCACATGCATGTACCTGTGGATTCAAAAAGCCGTGGGAAGGATCGAGGTGCCTGGCATATCAGCTGAAACTTGAGGCAGGTTCTCTCTGCTTAGGGATGAGGGATTCAGACCATTTTCTGAAATAGGATTACAAGCAAGAAATATGACTTTCTAATCCATTCTCTCTCTAACAAAAGTAAGACTCGATGAGCTGCTTAGGTCAGGTGAAGGCACTAATCTCTACAGCATCCCTGTGCTGAGGTCTGGCAAACCTGGCTGGCCTGGTAGTGAATGGGACAAAGTCGCAGCAGTGAAAGAAGAAGACCCTGCAAGGTTCTGACCCTTTCATGCAGCCACTTAGGAGCTGGGCAGTGGGCATGGACTGAGCTTTCTTTCCCACTTTGGAGGAAACTACGTGTTGGTGAGGGTTAACCCAGAGCACTGCAGTGCTCCTGGGGAGCCTCTTCCTCCCACAACAGTGTAGGACAGGGTGGTGTCCTGCAGCTCCTTATGCTGATGGAGTGGTCAGGGTTGCTGGGAACACCTAAAAGTCAACTGCAGGAGGCACAAACACGCAGCAGCATTGCTGCGCAGAGCTGTGGCAGGGGTGCAGGCAGTACGACTTGAAGCATCCCTCTCCCTGGGCTGTGGCTGGAGAGCGGAGCTAGGGATGGGGCAGGGCGGTGCTGCTTCTCCCCTTTACAGCAGCTGCAGTTCCTCCTGAGCTTGTCCTGAAGGGGAAATTATAGTTTTCTTTTGCTTTTTACTCCAGAAACCTGACCCTGACAGACACTGAATCCAGGCGAGAGTCTCTAGGGTCTTATTTCAACCCTCCGCCACTACCTGATGCCATGCAAATGTTCCCAGGCTCCATGAATCCTTCCCTTTCTCAATCCCATCTCTGATTCCATGATGCATCAGAAAAGAAGAAGTCAGCTTTCCTGACTTCCCTGCTGTGCATTCATTTCGACCTGTGAAGGGGAAGTGCAAATTGTGTGGAGAACAGAGGCAGATTAAAAATCCCCACAGGTTCAAGGGCAGATGGGAAGGAAGAGAAGTCCACAGAGGGTTACTAACAATGCAGTCATGATGCCTGGCCCAGAAAGTCCCTGAGCTGCAAATTGTGGGAAGATGGGGCGTGATTAGAGGAGACTGTCATGCGTGTTTGACTGGTCTTTTCTCCTCTTTCCTGGTATCTCCTCTGGGGTCTGCTGGAGAGGGGTACTGTGCCACCCAGCCTGTCCTGTGTCCTACTCTGCAGCACCACAGAAGGGAGATCCCCAACTATGTCCTGTGCTGGGAGGAGGAAACAGATGAAGTGTGAGATTATGCATCATCTGCAAGCTGTGCCCATCAAAAAACGACCGACGCGCAGTGCTGCTGTGCCGGTAAGACCCAGAACCTATGGGGGCCATTTATCAGGAGCTGCTTAAACTGCCCTCCTGTCCCTTTCCCTGTCTTACCTCTGCTGCCAGGCTGTTAGAGCCAGCACAATTTTGGGGAACAGTCACTGAAACAACTGGGTTTATGAATGATTTTTTAAATTTTTTTTTAACCTTAGATCAATGCAGAGAGATGATCAGTCCATCTAGAGATGGCCCAAGGGTACGTGTTGCTGCCCTCTCTGCCTTCACACACTCAGAGCATTGAAGGCCTGATAGCAGCTGGTGTTGCACTTCCCTCAGCTAAATTTTGTATGAACTAGATCACATTTTTTCTGGAGTAAAAAAGTTAAGATGCCAAGAAACGGAAATCACCAAAGCCCTGGGGCATGGTAGTTAATTGCCCTCTAGACCTTTACATCTATTCTGAATTTGCCAGTGTACTACTTGTGGCTCTGGATTTCTTTCTGCTTGGGTTCTTAGACCAACAATCAGTTTTATTCCCCAGCCACCTCTTACAGAGAGAACAAGTTACCTTCTCACTTTCTTTTTTTTTTTTTCAACCTGTTCATCCAACTTCAGCATTTACCTGAACACACTTCAGCCACGCTCACTTTGAAGCTGCAAGGGACAGGCTGAGGCAGTGTGGCAGCGCTGCTGCTGTGCTGGGAGAGGGGTTGTCACCATTCTGGCAATGCTGCATGGACTGGTTGCTGACAGCACACCCAGCCAAGGTGCCCAGGACACAGGAAGGTGGGCAGAGGCGATGTCTCTGCAGGCATCCTGGCAGCAAGGCTGGCTGGAACGAGCCCGGTGGTGCACACCGATGGCGAGGGTCTTGCAGCAATGCTGTTTGACCCAGACCTGCGTTTTGCCTTTACAAAGCATGGGGTTTGGTGACGGTGTGCATGGGCTCCGTTCCCAGAGCATTTTGTAAGGGCAGATGGCTGGGAGGCAGGAGGCACAAGTGTCAGCGCACGCTCGATGGAGGGATGGTTGGGGGAGGTAAAGCTGGAGGAGGTTTCAGGGCAGAGATGAGCTCCCGTTGCATCTGCCACTGGAATCCCCTCCTGCCCTCCCACACACCCTGCAGTGCTGACCTTTTCTTGCTCTTAGACTTGTCAACATAACCCGTTAACTGAACTAGGAATGATTTCCCGCTGATAGATGAAAGGTCCTTGGGAATGTCAGTTTTTTCCTCTTGTTTATTTTTTGCTTTTTTTGCCTGGCAATTAACTGAATTTCAGCAAGTCCTTCTATTTCGAAAGGAGCTGTGTGCTGCTGTTTCACCTGCCAGTGCCAATTTGACCTGAATTGTGTTTGAATACATGATGATATTTCTGTCAAATTTGCAACAGTTAAAAACGTGCTATTTATTCCAGCTCCACCGTGGCTACACACTGGCTGTAAAAGGGCAGGTTAGATGGGTTATGTCAGGAAGTTTGCTGAGGGAAAGCAAATTCCAAAGAGTACTTTGAACAGCTTAACTATCAGAGAGAGTTTGTACTGGATCAGGGCTCTTGGCCCACGGTCAGCCACTGACGTCAGATGTGCCATCTTACAAAGCTGTCTTAGGTCTTGCATCAATGGTAAAGTCTGGACCATGATGCTGTTATACTGCACGATAAATACCGTCAAAAGGTCTTCTCCACGCACCATGTGCAAAGAAATGGCAGTTGTTGGCTTTATTGTAGAGCCTAGACAAAACAAAACAAACAGATGTCAGAAGTGGGAAAAGGCCCTTGGACTAAAAGCATCCAACCCTCCTTTCCCCCAGAGGGTTCTCGAGTCTGAGAGCTGCAAGAGGGATGTCCACCTTTCCGGTAGCTCTGCTTTGGAAGAGCTCCAGGACAGCAAATGTTTCTTGGAGAATCATCCCTCATTACCTGAGAGATCCTAAATGACTTTCTGAGTGCTCTGGCTTTCAGAATTGCATAAAGCTTTGAGAATTCCACTGTGTTTCTCACCTCCCCAAGTATCTTCACACACTGCACCACTCTGCACGGTCTGACTCTCCCAAAAGCAGGTTCTGGGCCATCCCTGGAGGGATAGGAAAGGCCAAGTCCTCCATCTCCACCCTCCCAACAGCTGCATACTTTGTGTTTCTCCAGCCTCCAATATCATAGAGTCTTAGAATCTTTTAGGTTGGAAAAGATGTTTAAGATCATCAAGTCCAGCCATTAACCTTCCCTTGCTTTTGAGAATAAGCAAAGAGTTCTGATGCAGGGTGGTTGGAGCTGGATAGAGATGTGCCAGAGAAGTGAGGAACCCTATCACTCCACAGGAAATTCCTGAGAGGTGATAATTTAGTAGAGGGGACTGTTACTGACCACTGATACCTTAGAAAACCTCACAGCTTGGGCAATGTTGGGGCTGGGAGCCCAGCCAAGAACTTTTAGCAGAGACCCAACTAGAGAAGCCAACCTCCTTGGACAGAGAAGGACCAAGCCCACCCTCCAGCTGCAGGGATGGCAGCAGGACCATCAGGTTTTCCAGAGTTTTCCAAAGGGCAGTGCCAAGCCAAGGGCGCAAGCCAGCAGGCAAGGGACCCAATGCACAGCCTGGCTGCTGAGAAAAGCAGGGAGCAGATGCCTCGCCAGGCTGGAGACAGGGACAAGAGACCCAGGGGACACCATGGAGGGTTGCTGAAAACCACTAAAAGCTGCCAGACTGAGAACAAGGCTAGGAGAAAGCATGAAGCCCCCTGGACAGTGGGCAGGGCAAGTCTTTTTTACGACCTCTTTTATTTTTATTCTTACTCCACCAAAACAGAATTCTCACCATGTTTTATAGTTCTCTTGTGTTATGCTAAAAGCTGGCTTTTAAATGCTGCAGGCACTTCCCCCTCAAAGCTCTGGCCAGCTTGGGGCTCTGCCTGATCCACCCACCGTATGCAGACACGGGGGATCAGGGCAGACACCCCAGCCTGGGGCATACCGTGGCATGGGTCCAGGCCTCAGGGATTTTCTTTCCAGACAGGTCTGTCAGCTGGCAATGATACATCATTCCTCCTTACTTTCTAATTCCTCCTCTGATGGATGCAGCCAGCCCTTCTCCAAACCTGACATTTATAGCACCAGTTTTCTCCGAGTATAAATATAACCTGAATGCGTTGGAGTAGCAGGAAAATCGTTTAAATGTTCCCTTTGACAGCAAGTTTGAAGATTGCTGACACTAAAACCACTTACTTATATTGTTCTGTATCACCCTGCACTCAGCCTTCAATCACCCTCATTAGAGGTGTGGCAGGCACTTTGCACAGGGATGCATGCATGAGCTCACCCTCTCCCGCCTGCTGCCCAGCCCATGACACCTCCTACAAGCCCAGAGACTCTTATATCCTCACTTAAATAAAGAGCAGACCTAGCAGCCACACAAATGGATGAGCATGTCTATGCCTAGGTCATTGCATATGCCTGAGTCACAGGGTGAGCTAGCACACATAGGCATAAGCCTAAGGGGAGCGTGAGATGTGTGGATTAGAGGTGTGGACACCTTTGCATCTCTTAGTGCAGACTGGGTGGGTTTGGTAGCCAAAGTCCTCAGCTATGTCCAGCCTGCCTCATTTGGGTAATGGCACTAATGGCACAGGTAAGGTCCTATGAAGACAGACTGAGAGAGTTGGAGTTGTTCTGCCGGAGAAGAGAAGGCTCCGCTGAGACCTTGTAATGGTCTTCCAGTACTTAAAGAGGGCTACAGCAAAGATGGGGAGGGACTCTTCATGAGGGAGTATAGTGATAAGACAAGGGGTAATGGTTTCAAACTGAAAGACAGTAGAATTAGATTAGATATTAGGAAGAAATTTTTCACTCTGAGGGTGGTGAGGCACTGGCACAGGTTGTCCAGGAAAGCTGTGGATGACCCCTCCCTGGCAGTGTCCAAGGCCAGGCTGGATGGGGCTCAGAGCAACCTGGTCTGGTGGGAGGTGTCCCTGCCTGTGGCAGAGGTGCAGGAACTAGATTAGCTTTAGGGTCTCTTCCAACCCAAACCATTCTATGATTCTAAGATTCTATGTATGTGATAGAAAGCATTGAACTTTTTCAGTACTGCAAACATGCACATAGAGGATTTCCAAATCCTGATGTGGTTCAGCATCCCTTGGCCTGTCTCTAATGTCTGGATACCCACCTTGTGGTCTTGTAGGAGCACAGGAAAGGTGGAAGGTCCGCTATACACGCATGAGAGCACTGGGGAATGGCCAAAAATTGGACACAGGCCCATTTCTTCCCAACACTTGCAGCTGCAGGGGATCGCTGGCACACGATGAGCGGCATTGCTTGCAGTGGGGAGGGTGCTGCTCTGCCCGGAGGTGACCGAAGAGAAGGCCACATTCATGTGGACGTGTGCAGATCCATCACCAGATGCAAGAACACCTCTGACGCCAAGCTTCCAGCAACGGTCCCCTGCTACACATTTTACCCTTGCCATGACCGAGATGAAAGCAGAATAGCTCACTCCACAGGGCTATTAAAACAGCATTCAGGCAACTGGTCCGCAGGAGGAGGTTCCTCCACTACTCTCTGTCCCTGAGCCTGTCACTGCATGAGATGGGGGGAAGAGGGGGATGACATGACTGCAGAGACCGAAGAAGGTGCAGATAACTAACAGGCACCATGGCAGGTAGTAACACATTACGCTGACGCACTAGCTCCTGCAGACAGGAGCTGGTGATGAGACAAGTACAATGCTTTAAAAGCTGGGTAGAGAGATGAGCCCTCAGGTACTGTGTATTCTTGTGACTGAGACAAAAGCCAGACAGGGTATGATATGCAACGGGAATCTGAAGATCTTTTTAAAAGAGAGGATAAATGTATTCCCAGCCCATCCACAGTGGCTTTCTGGGCCAAATGAATAGGGCCACAGCTCTCCCGGGGCTCATGAAGGAGCAATGCTGAAGGATCTCAACCAGAGCTGTCCAGAAATACAAGAGCAAAAACGCTGCGGGAGAAGCAGTTCTAAAAGACACAGACATTAAAGAAAGAGATTGTGATGAAAAGGAGTGCCAAACGCGTGGTGACACAGCAAAGGAGACGAGCGCTTCTTGGAAAGTTTGCAGCAAACTGCTCTGCAATTAAGTCTCCTTAGGACCAGATAGATCAGGCTGGGCTTTGCTTTCAGGTGTTTTTATGCTAGCGGTGCCCTGAAGAAATGTATTTTCCCCTTCTGAGTCCCAAGACAATGGAAATGGATGTAGTTCTGCCCTGGCACAAGGCTCGGGTGAGGTCCCAACTGCGGGTGCAGCTGGTGCCCGGGCTCCGTTGATGGCGACCTGCATGCAGGGCTGCTGGGGTGATGTCCTTGGACTGCTGGAGCTGCACTGGATCCCAAGGAGGAGATCACTCAACGCGTGCCCTTGTCTCTGGTGATGCCAGGTGATGTTCTCCCCTGTAAACATAAGGAGAGATGACATATGCTTTGCTTTCTGCTTGGCTGAGTCTAAAGCTCTCTGTGGTTAATCCTCTGCTGAGGTGACACACTGTGCATTATGGGCCAGAATCAGAGGTGACATGAATGGTGGTGTAAGTGACACGTTGGTGAGTCGGGGTAAGCGAGTGGAAGGTAGTGTAAAACTCCGTGTTGCCGATGCCAGCAGGCAGGGAGAGGCAGGGAGGAGGACACACGACCACCTGGCGAACAGGAGAAGAAAAGGCAGCACAGACAGAGCCTCTTGCCTGGCAAATGCCCACCAAGACCCAGCACCTGTTCCCTGCTGGGGTGTGAAATAAGCAGGATGCCAACGTGAACTGCAGATCGTATCCTTGGGGAGGAAAGTCAGGGGAACATCCCGACGAACCCAACATTTAAAATGGTGAGGTGAGGTCCCACAGAGAGCTCTCATGCTGCAGCTTCTACGAGGAAGGAGCGAGGAAAGCTGGTCCAGCGACTGCCCAGCTCCGACATCCCTTTCCCCTGCTCCTCCATGCACCAGGGTCTACCACAACGCTGCCACGGAAAGTGTCCGTTCAGCAAGGTCGTGGCAGCCTGTGTCCGCCAGCCCCACCAAGGGCTCTGGGTTATTGACCCTGGCTTCAGCGGTTTCTCCTTACACACAGTCTTTCAGACAAATCTGTCATGTTGGTTTAAAACCGGCCAGACTTCGTGCTGTGGTTTTCTCAAAATAAAAAAAAACAAAAAACACTCGTAGGCTACATAACTTTACAGAGGAGACTTCACACAGACTCTTGTTATCATTCATGGGCTATTGTGCATGCAAGCAGTATTCTCTCTAATAACATTTGTGTCCCAACGTCCAGCCATGCTGCTTCTGGGCATTACCTTTTACAGTATTTTTCTTTCTTTATGGCAGCTCACACCGCTGTAACCCATATTCTGGTCTCCCCATGCTGAATTCTCCATCTACAACCAGAAAAAAAAAACCTTCTTTTAATGCAAAGATGCTTCCTCCACTCAAGTTTCATGCATGTTGTCAAGGTACCCCCTCCAAGCCCTCCTCCATAGAGCAGTGGCACCACACAGAGAAAATCCAGGTATTGCTTATTCTTCTCTGTGGGAGGCAGAGATGTGGCCCCTCCACACAGCACGCTCTGCATCATCCTGGACATTATTTTGCTCTGCTTTCCTCAAACAGATTTGCAGAGCAGGTCCTGACAAAAGCACTTTTTTTCTGCCAGTCTCATGGAGGGCTCTACCACGAGAGTCTTCTCGCTGTTCTGTGGGGCTGCTGCTGCTGCCTCTGCACTCAGGTTGGACCAGCAGTGCTCAGAGCGGGGGTAGATCACAAATGCATCTTTGTGGCAACTAGAGTAGGATGTAAAGATGTTAGAAGGAAAATCTGGGAACAGCTTATGTGACCTGGATGCTTTCAGATATCTGTCTTGGCTTTCAGGGAAATTGTTTTTCCCTTGAAACTCATAAAATGAGATATCACTCCTGCCAGACAGAGGAGTCTTAGGACAGAGAGCTTCCCACAAAGTCCAGCAGTGGGTCACCAGGACAGGAGCAGGGTGGGGACAGCAGAGAGACTAGCAGGGATGAAACACCCTGCATCATGGGCAGAACACTGTCCTTGCATTTCCTAAGTACCACTTAATCCCGGGATAATGGAGTTAAGTCCAAGGCTGGGTGGAGGCACCCATGAATCCAGGACTTTCTATGGAGCTGAGGTTCCCAGTGCTCCACGTGGGGCAGTCCCGCTGGTTTGGTGTGTCATTTGATGGTCCTGCTGGCTACAGCTCTCTCCCTGCTCCTTGATCTTGCTCAAACCACAGCCTGCCCCAGCAGAGCCGCTCTGAGAGGCACACTGAGGGCCAAGTGAAGGATCTGAGCTGGCTTACAATGCACCCTTCCTAAAAAACATTGGTTTCTTGGAGCCAGTGAAGTTTCTTGACCCTATTCTGAAGTGCAGGAGTGAGCATGAGATCTCCCAAGCTGAGGCTACCATCAGGCACTTTGTAGCGCAAACCCCCATCCCTCCAATGCCTTCTGGGTACCAGCTGCACCCAAAGCTCGGATGCCATATGGTGGTGACTCTGCTGAGTCACAGCATGCAGGAGCCTCCAGGGCCAAGGCACAGCTGTGTCCTCACTGCTGGGACATCCCAGGACCAAGCTGTCCCTGAGCTGCTGCATGTTTTCCTGGGGTGCAGGACACCATAAGCCACCAGCTCAGGGACAGAAGTGTATCCAGCTTTTCTTTCCCTCCCCTGGGACCATCCCATCACCTCCATTCCCTGCTTGCTCTCAGGCTCCTTCGGGATGTAGTGGGAAATAAAAGTCACGTGAGACTCTGACTGGGGCTCTGAGGCATGGTGAAGGGGGGGGCAGTTTTATTGCTAGATTAATAATTTAACAGGACAAAATGAAATTCACGGCACTGAGAATTTGAGAGATTCATACGGAGCTGAGGTTGCCCGCTTTTCGCCCAGCAAGCGGCTGCTCCCATCATACAACTGTCAGATCTTTTTGTGCTCCCCACCTCATTCCTGCAAGCCCCCTCATTTCTGACTTGCCCCCCCTCCTCTTGCCGGCAGACCCACGGTATTTCCCAGCCTCAAGCTTTGGGAGGAGCTGCTCCCTAGGCGTGACATCCTTGGCACTGGGAAGGGGAGAATTCACAGCCAAGGCGACTTACCTGGATTGAATGAACCAAACCCAGCAGCAGTAACTTTCTCAGCTCACTGGCAGCACCGGCACGTGCGGCTGCGCGCAGCCGTGGCTGAACGTGTGTGTATGAGCACAGGCCACACGCAGGAGATTGGCACAACTCTCTGATAATAAATTGTGCAGAGAACAGCAAGAAAGGGAAAAAATCCTGACTTTGATGTGCAGGCGAATGCGCTATCTTCCATCTCCAGCGCAGCAGGCATCCCAGAGTGGCCCTCGTCAGCCTGCTCCCTGCTCTGCACAGATGAGGATGGATATTGCAAACGCAGAGAAAATTGATTGCGCTGGAGATGCGTGCGAGGTGCATATTGTGTGGAAAACTGGGGAGGCTTGCTCTTGTCAGGAACTCCTTGATTCATTGCCACGATTCCTGAGCGGAATTCTGGGTGCTGCTGCCAATGTGGGCTCAAAATTTGACTTAAGCGAAGGAAGAGGCAATAGCAAGGGGTCCCGTCTCTTTATAGCAGAGCAAGAAAACACATTTAGAAATGAGAAATGAGAATACTAGCTGCTAATTACTGGCTAACTCATTAGTTAGCACTGTTAGGGCATAGAGCCCACTGCTGTAGGAACTACCTGGGGCAGATATGACCCAGAAAGTGAGCCTGGAGACCTTCAACCGAGATTGCAAAATTCAGCTCCCAGCAGCCAGTGTCAGTTCATTTCTTTCCTGGGTGAATGATGGTTTATTATAAGAGAAATTTGGTTTCTTAATCCCACTCCTCTTAGGAGGCAATCTGGGAGCTCCCTTCTCCAGTGCTAGAAAGATGTTACCAATTTCCAGCTGGGATTTCACGGTCCCTTCACCCCCATTCAGTGCCATATCAATACTCTCCTTAAATGGCATTGTGGTTTATTTCTTCTTCGGTTACAAACAGCAGTTGAATTCCTGCTCAGCCACTCTGAAATATTGCTGTGAAAATCAAGGATATGAGCCGACTTATCAGGAGAGAAAAATACCAGAAGGACTAACGCCTGGCTCAGGCACTGCACAGCCACTGAATAACAGAATTTCTCCTGCAAGTCAAGAGCCTGGGGCAGCCTTGGGAGACTGTGGGCATTACCAGGAAGCACAACTTCTAGGCAAGTAAAGGAAAGGCCATGCAAGCATCTTCAAAAGAGCAATCTGCAGGCTTTTCCAGCCCCAGGCAAGCTCTCCGGCCTTAGGAAGAGGCTCTGCAGAGATGCTGGATCTTCCGTGCTGTGGTGTTCTCCATTGTGCCCAAGCTGTATCCATGGAGTTTTGCTTTTGGCAACCTGGATGCTCAGTTCCTCTGAACTGAGGGCAATTTGTGTTGCCTCATGTGATACAAAGGTGAGAAAGTTTGAGCAGTGGGTGCCATAGAAACTCCTTTTCAGGACACTCACCCACCAGGATGCTCCTGACGTATCGTTCCTCTTAGTGGCAGCTTTTGTGCTTGTTGTAGCTGGAGGAGGTCATGGCAGAAAAAATTATAGTAGGCTTGTGTGCATGTGTGTGCAGGCACATAATGCAACAGAGATTTAAGAATACAGTATCACACAGAGCAGGAGTAGTATACATTATTCATCATCAAGGTAACACTAACAAGATGAGAACATTTAGCTGTTAAATGTTGGAAAATAGAAAAAAAAAAGAAAAAAAAAAGAGAAAAAAAAGATAAAAAGGCCCATCCCTTGTAAAGAACTTGGTAACTGTGTCCTACAAACCCCTTTTATGCTCAGCTCAAGTTGCCACACCTGCATGTGGCTATTAGGATAAAGCCAAACCAGAATTTTAGAGAGGCTCTTTGGTGGGGGGAGCCCTCCCTCACTATCCTCATAGAAGAAACAGCTTGTGGTCCCTCTGCAGGGTGTAGGAGGAGGGGAGAAGCCTCCAGTGCGTAGTTAGGAGAGAACAAGGTGGGATTCACACATCCCCAGATCCCACACTTGCGCAAGGGGGATTCTTCCCAGCCCAGGGGGAGGTCAGAGCAGTGCCCTCAAACACCAAGAGCTCTGGATATTCCTTTTTCAGTCACCCAAAGGCAGGTGAATCACAGCCCATGTGCCTAACACACTAACCATTACCTCTGTGCCCTGTTTCCCCGTTGCATGAATACAAAGACTGAAGTGTCTTGCATGTCCTAATTGGCCAAAATTGCAGCGTGTCACTGATCCATTTGCTGGAATCTAACCAGAAGATGCTTTCGAGACAGCTTCCATGTCACTGCTTTGCTTCTTCTGAACCTGGAGTTTCCAGCTGTGGGTCTCCAGGCCAAGCATCTCTCTGTCCATGGGGCCAGATGGGCATGACATGCGCAACACTGCAGGGACATCTATCCCAGGACTGTCAAGGTCTATAGCAACACAACAGTCAACAAGACATATGCCCTGAGGCAGACCTCAAATATTAAATTCCCCAGTGTAGAGGAGTTCCCAGCTTTAATAATTATACTTATCCAGTTCAGCCAAGGCTCTTGAAATCTTCTGACAGAAAATGCATAATTTAAGTGCAAGGTACTTGTATTGTTGTTAGTGGTTAGTGGTTAGATCTGTGCCAGGTCTGTTCTCCTTTAACATCTTCATTTGATCTGAAAGAGGGAGGGTAAAGAGCATGTTAATTAAATTTGCAGAGGATATGAAATGGGAAGGTGCTGCAAATCCTGGTGAGGACAAAGAGCTAAAAGATAATGCACTGGGAAAAAAGGGTCAGGCATAGGAAGGAAATAGCCAAATGAAATTCATTCCGAACAAATGCAAAGTAATCCAGCTGGGGAAATATAATTTAACACCATGGAGACTGGGAGAGAGACATTTGGAAAGCAGTAATACCGAGTGGCCTGAAGGACAGCAAATTACATTGGGATTTGCGATACATTAGGGTGGGCTGCAGAGCAGGAGGCTCTATGCAGACAGCTCTCACGCTTTTCTGATTAGGTGGAAAGGTAGGGTTTCTGCTTTCCTGCTTGGGCTGGCGTTACGCATTACACTGCCTTTGTACGCCAAGCAGCTGGGGGCCAAAAAATCCCATCACTCAAGTAAAACCAGGATAGTTTGAGTTTGAGGCAAACCAGGGCCAGCTTGGGGCCGGAGCAGAGCATGGGATCCATGAGAGCACCCAGGGTCCCCAGTGTCCCCTTCCCCACTTCCCAAATCTGCAGCTGCATACTTCAGTCAATCTACAGAGCTTGGGGAACACCAGGGACAAGTATCTGTTATTGACACCTGGAGCAAGTAGGTGGGCTAAGAACAGGGCTCCCATCAAAACCTCCTGAGCACAGCACCGAAGGCAGCTCCTCAGCCGTTTAACAGTGCTCTGGAAGCCCACACCACCAGCGTCTCTCACCCTGGAACCACCACATCAACACCTCCGGCATCACCTGCCAGGGAAGTCTGCCGCAAACACCCCCACGTTAGCTGCCACCTCCCTCTCCATCACCTCCTACCCTGGCACCTTGGCACTGCCTGCCCTGTCATCGCAGCACCAACATCAAGCATCATCATTTCATCAGCTCTGGGGATATCTTAATTTGGGGCCAGCTTCTCCCAGAGCATCACCTGCAATGGCATTAAGGCACTGTGCTGTTCCCCTGGCAGCATGGCCACCCCAAAGGCCAGTGCCCTGTCCCTCTGGGACATCATCTGCATGGGCCATGCTCCGCATCCTTCTCGAGGGTGTGAACATCACACACCAGAAGTGGACACTCCTCATGCTTCCCGCCGTCTCATCAAGCCTGGCAGGACCCCACTTGCTCCCATCATGCCCAGGCAGCCGTGCAGAGCAGACAACTCCATTTAAGACGCGCAGCAAGTTTCCAAGAAATCATGCTGTCTTCAAAGCGAGGTTGGCATGAATATTTCAGTGCAGCTGCTTGGCCCCAGGTACCACACCACATCTCCAGGAACAGTCATTACAGGGGCATCCGTGCGCAGGGTCGCCAGTCCCCATGGCCGATGCCAGCATTGGGGGGGACCGTACGCTGTGCTCCATGTGCTCCATGTGCTCCATGACCCTTCCCCAGCCCCACAACCCATCCCTGCCCATGACAGGGTGACACCAGGGTCCTCGCTCCTGCTCTCCCCTCCACAAAGCGGGACCCAGGAGCTCTTGCTCCCAGCCCACACAGAGCCCCAGGGAG
>NW_009712608.1:0-10520 GCF_000703405.1 Apaloderma vittatum
TTCTATGATTCTATGATTCTATGAAATTAAATAATTTAAGGATATATCTTTTCCTGCAGTTTTATTTTAATATGAGGCTTACTTCATTTACTTATTTATTGTAGTTCTTTACCAATGAAATACTGCTTTCACCTCTCCACTAGTGGGCAAGGAGTGCTAATTCCAGCTGCTTGCCTTTGTTTAGAAAATAATATTGAAGAAATCAAAGTGGGATTTTAAAATTATTAAGGCACTTGGTTTGGTTTTTGTGTTTTCCAGGTCCATTTCCATAGAAACAGAAACTGAAGCTGTAGCAGAGAGCTTACACTTTCACTTTTCCATTTTGGCTGCTTACTTCAAGCTGGGAATGTAAAGGATAGTTTGGCCAACAAAGCTACAGGACAAGGAAGCAGTGTAAATATTTGCTGAAGGGGCCAAATTATTTTGTTTTATTGTCTGCGTATAGGTATGGTGCAGAGCAAAGCATGAAAAAATGTTCTTAGATGCACAAGTAAAAAAGATACTTAAAAACCACATTTATTTATATATTATTCATGTTATATGAAAGAAAAATGTTTTGTATCATATCTTTTCCTACCATTTAAAATACATAAATATTGAATTTTAAAATAGCACTTTTTTTTTGCACAATCCAATTGGAAACTTCATTATCTTCACATATTCAAAAAAAAAGTGAATATTTTAAAAGTAATAATTAATAGAAAAAGCAAATTTTAACAGTATTAACAGATGCTTCCTTAGTGGACTGCATTCAGCCTTCATTATGATGTGCAATTCAAGTTATCCAAAAACTTACCTGTTCAAAACAAACATGGAATCATTTGTCAGACAAAATAATTGAATACCTACCATTTCTTCACCATCATCAGAGCAAGAATAAGGGCAGGCAGACAATTTGTATCCACAGTGGTATCCTCTTGCAGAAATTTTTCAAGTGCAAGTATCAAAATTACTTAATGAAATGTTATTGAAGACTCAAATTTTGAATGCCAGAAAAGAACATGAGATCATTCAGCTTGCTTTAAGTTCTAACTCTGAATTTCAATCAGATATATTTACATTGAACAGTACAACTTTCAGAAAGTTTATATTACAGAATCACAGAATCACAGAATGTTAGGGGTTGGAAGGGACCTCTGAAGATCATCTAGTCCAACCTTCATCCCAGCATACCTAACCACTACACCATAGCCTCAAGTGCTAGATCTACTTTCTTTTTAAACACCTCCAGGGTTGGTGACTCCACCACCTCCCTGGGCAGCCTGTTCCAGTGCCTCACCACTCTAAAATATTGTAAAGCTCCAAGACTCCTATTTCAGTAGGCAGCTTGCTTCAATAGTTAATTAACTTGGTAATTAGAAAGCTGTGCTGGTTAGAAGCTTCAGGCCAAAGTGGATTTAAGACTCTAGGCTGTACTACTACAGATCAGACTTTGAAACAGACCTGAGAAACTTATTTTTCATGGTTTACATAATTTTAGTTTAAATCTGTATGTCTTCACTTGACAGATAACTTTATGTGCTTTGCACAAAGTACAGCCTCAACTGACTTTACCAGATTGTCAGTCCCTATATCATGATATGTACTGCCATTTAGCCCCAAATCATGACATGCACTATGTAGCAATATAATACCTGTGTTTTGATATGTGTCCGGCAACATAAACACTGCAGAGAAAATACGAAACGTGATGGCATTAAGAAAAATTGCGAAATGTTCAAAGATGAATATGGTATTTTTTAAAACTCCTCTACAACCTTTATTAATCTGATTCTCTGGGAAAAGAGAAGTGTATGGAGCCAGATCATAATTTTGGAGGCGTTTATAATATGTATGAGCTGTACAATATATTAATTTCAATAAAATTTCATCTTTCAATAGACTCTGTCTCACAGGAAGATTCATTACCTTAATCGTCTTTTATTGTGTCTCTTAAACTTGTGGTTTGTTTCATCTAGAGATTTACTCACAGAATTAGAGTTTTTAGAGACGATGTCTTTGGACTGAGTTGTACCTTTTTCCACACTCTTCAACAAAGAGAGAAAATAATTAGAAAACAAGAATCTGATGTAATCTTTGTTAAAAAGAAACGAATGATCTTCCACGTTCTCAACAGTTCTTCAAGGTGCAGCTAGTACAAAGCGTTCTCGCTATCAGAGGATCAGAGTAGCTTTCCATCACTGATCATTACATCATCTCAAAGATGTGCTGTATGACAAGCAATGTAAGACATCACTTGCATTTTGTCTTGCGTTCCCACTCCCCTTCCCCCACACTTGTCAAAATACTTTTCTTTCAAAGACTCTCTCTCAGTCACTTTCTGAAAAAAGTGTGGGAATATCTCATTTCTCTCTGCCTTTTTTACTGCTCAACATTTTATATCATTTACCCCTCACCCTTCCACCTTGTGCCTCCAGTTGTAATTCAAAGAGCAGGGAAAAACAAGCTGAACCTCAATTTCCTGTCTTGAATGTGCAGCTGCTTGACTGATGGCCTTATGAATTATTAATGAAAGGCCTCATGTGCATATTCATGGAAGTGTCTCTTTATTAATTCATAATGCGGCAGCTGCAGAGAGTGGAGGGCTTAGTCTCCTCCCACGTAAAGACATAAGCCATGTCTCTTCCTCAGCTTCTCTCTGATTTCTGCTCCTTTAGTAGCTCACCCTCAGCTATGCAACACCACCACCAATTTCCATTTCTATTGTTCTCTATTCTCATGCTTTGCGTGCCAGTTTTGTGCCAGCTCGTGACAAGAGCAACCAAGAGTGTTGGCATCAAATTCCCTGGTAATGTTTCCTATACAAAATAAACCTTAATGGGAGTAACAAGAGTTTACAGCTCATTTCAATTATTTTCAGGTGCTCTCAGGTGTTGCAACACATGCTTCATTTAATTCTACAATGAATACTACACACAGCATCGTAGGTTTTGTCACTGGAGACTAAAAAGATGTAGAAATATCCCAGAGGAAATTATGAAAATAACAAAGCAGTTAGTTACCTATGCAGCTATATTTTCCAGGAATAAGAAACAGAAAACGTTAGAGACTTGAAGCAAAAAAGTTCTCAGTAAGACAAGTTTCTGTGAAGAATAAGAAAGCATTACAGCTCTGTGAACTTCTGAAACATTGCTGGGATAGGTAAACACACAGGGTATGATTCTGTGTGAGTAGTTCCATTTTTCTCTCCAAAACAGGATTAGAAATTTCATTATATAGTTTGGCCCTAAGTATAGTATGCCTTGATGTAGTGGGCAAAAGGAATGATTAAAAAAGCCAGAAAACACTTGGCATTGGATAACTCCAACTCTCGGAATCCATCATTCTGAATGGATGTAGGAGTTAAACATGTAGTTTAAATTAACCGAAAAAAGAAGAAACCCCTGACTACAGTGGTTCTCAGCTAAACCCCTCAAAATGACAATTGTTGCCATGTCACATGTGAAGGCAGATAATAACTGAGTAACGAGAAGCTGAGGAGAAAGGAAGGTATAAAAACCCAACAAGGGCACACTTAGGAATCAGTTCTCAGAGGGATAAAGGGAGTACTGCTGTTGTAAAGAAGAAAACAAGAGTTTCTAAACCCTTACGGACCAAGAACCTGTTCACATTTTACGTGTTTAGTTTTTACACACACAGAGAAATAGTTTCATTTTGGTCTGGTTTAGATTCTCTTCCCAAGTTTTTAAAGCCAGAAGGGACTATTAGATCATCTCTTCTGACCAGCTGTGTAACACAGATCATAATATATTCTTCAGAGACTCTTGCACCGAGCTTAAAAACCAGTGTGGACTCATAAGTCATAGGAGAGTCACTGTCAAGTTTTGTCTTCAGTATTTGATCTTAAAAGCAAGGTGTTTTGGCTCTGGATAAATAGAAAACCTTACCTCATTCTCTGTATCATTATCCCTACTCACTCCACAAAGGTGTAGGAGCAGGCGATTCAGTGAACGTTGTGTTAAATTATCTATTGGAGCCTTTGTTTACTGGCACTAATACAACTATTAAAGTGTGGTAGTATAAATAAGCATCACCCAAGATACAGCTCTAAGTAGTAACCAAGTCCTGACCAAATATTTAAGTAGAAACAAGAGCTGTGCAGATGCTTCAGCACTGAACGTGTCTGTCAGTCCCAGCTTCTCATCTGAATATCCTAGCACTGAGGCTTTTAGGTTTGGTAAGTGTTTTTGTTTGTTTGTTTGGCCTCAAATTTTATCATAATCTGCATAATTCTTTGCAAATTTGTATGCAAGTTTTATCTGCTTCAGTGCTCATTATTAAGACAGGCAGCAGCAGCATAACCGTATGACTGCATCACAGCAGGTTCAGTGTAGGTATGTTTGTTTAAACCCCAGAGAGCTCTTGTCTCACAGAAATCTTGCTTCTTCCTCAGGCCCAGCAGAAATCTACTAAAGCTTGAAACTAGTAGTGTGATTTATTTTCTCATCTCTCCCCACAGGGTGCAAAAACATTTCTTCAGATTTGGAAAGAACTGTTCTGAATGGGAAACTTCTGCACACTGGAAGTGAATGTGCATATCTGTTTTCATCACCTGCATCTGCTTATGACAGAGAAAGAGAAATATAGGTCAGTAGTAGTTCATTTCATTAAATAAATGAGGGAAGACTCAGTTGCACGGTGGAAATGAGAAAACAGATCTGAATTTTAATCTGGGCTTTAAGTTTCTGTTTGTGCTTTTTGCTGAAGTAACCATGTAAGTGAATGCTTTTGATAAAATTTCCATCTTCATAACACGCTTAGCAGAAGCTGTCATGCAGTGCTGATTTTACCTGATAGCCTCCAGGATGTTAACAGCAGCTAACAGTCAGTTGTGCTGCTGTCTTATAGAAAAGGTAAAACTCCTTTTGGAGAAACATAATTTTTTTTTTGGTGGATTAAGGACCCTACCTAGGCCACATATCAGAGAGAGTCTGATCCATGTTTTCAGATGTTGAGATAACATTTTTAAAATATAATGATAGATCTGAATACATTAGAGAATGCTGGATCTGAATATATTAGAGTAACAGTGAATTGCACATGGGATTCTTAAACACTACGGGACTACATATTAGGTAAAAATAGATCTTTTTTTTTCATGTAATTAATAGTAGGAAAGTAAGTTACCTATAGGTAAATAAACTCATACAAAATTAGTCATATCAGTCCTTCACTGCAATTTGACTGAAATACGAATTTATACCCTTAGAAAGCCTGGAAGTGGTCAGAAGTGTATATTTCCTGTTTATAGATCCCTTTCAGGCATGGAAGTGTCAATTTACCACAGCAAATTGTTAGAAAAAAATGAATCTGCATATGCATCTTGTCATTAGAAGAGCCTCAGACTGGCAGGACAGACCTAGGCATACATGCAGACACCAAATTCTCCCTCTCAAGGCGCTGAAGTTCACTTTCATTTTTATCTACCTCGTGGTCTAACCAGTTATGAAAGTTTAACTGGTTTTTTTTTGTCGTTTAGGGTGTTATTTCATTATGTGATGTTTGATCTTGCACAGATATAATCTCTATTTGTATTCTCCAAAAAACCCCAAATTACTACTCGTTGATTTCTCTCACTTGTTCTGTTTCCAGTATTTTGTTACACATTATTATATATTTAATGACATCCTGGTACCCAATGGCAAGACTCTATTACTTGTCTCCTAGCCAGTTCCAGACTTGTGATTCTGCAGAAAAAACTCTTGAATGGATATATCTATTTTCCTCGCTTTTTTTCGTTCATGAAAATAATAAAGACCATGTATGTGTTCGTCATACGTAAACACGGTGTACTTGCCATATTCAGTCTCATGACAGCAAAATATTTTTTCCTAAATAAATGCAAAAGTTAGATAAATGAGGGACAGTGTGGGACAGAAGTAACATATTTAAAATAACATGTTTACAATTTCTATAGAATATCCAAATTTTTATTGTTGTACTGATACTGGAAGATGCTTTAAGAAGTATGTTCTTCTTTTGGATGTACCTTCACCTATCGTGAGTGATTTCAGTCAAGCTAACAGAAACCTGAATTGCTGTAAATGAGAAGAGAATTTGCTTGAGAACTTTATAGTTTTAGGAATCTATTCCCTGTCATAAAGTGAAGCAAATTGTAGCTGAGGCATTACTCATAGTAACAATTTCAGAAAGAAAAAAAGTATTTTGAATGCAATATTTCACATTTTTCCTTTTCAACAGTTAGTGCGTGAGAGAGATAATTCTACTTTTTCAGTTTTGAAATTAACAGTCTTATTTGATATCAAGCAAAAAACACCCAGGAATAATAAGGTACAATTATCCTTCTTAATTTAAATGATAAATATTACTACTGAGAAGAAGTGGCCCTTTTTTTCTGTAAGTAAAAGCATAATGATAGAATGACTAATACTGATGTATCATTTGGAGTTCAACCATAAGTAAGCAAAAGAGAGAAAATGGCATTTACAGCATTCTTCAGGGAAGGAGGAGTAAAAGAATTGTATCTTTCATTTAAAAAAAAAGAAGATTTAGCTAGTGTTCTACTTGTTTTATAGGTCATTTTGCTATCCAAACAGGCTATATAATTTTCTTTGTGTTTGGGTTATTGCAGAACAATGGGTATTTAAGCTGGACAGAGTAGTTTTCACACAGTTACAAAATGAGTAAACTCAAGGTTTGCTGACTTTACTTCTTTTCTGCCTGCCATATTCATTTCTGTGGCCTTTGGGAAGAGGTGACATCTCCGATGTAAAGAAAGTGCTCCTGAGCCAGTGAATCTACTGACAGAAGAATGTGATTAACTCACAAGAGAAAATTAAAAAGCCTTATAACCCCTTAAACTGGCTGCTTTTTTTTTTTTTTTTTTTGGTGGATGGAACAGCAAGACCCAGTGAACGGAGGTAAGAATGGCAAAGAGGAGCCACACACTGCAAGAGATCCTGTCTGTAAACTCAAACTCACCACTACAAGTAAGCAACACAAATACATATCAACTAAATCCAACCTAAATTTTTAAAAAATGTCAGTTTAAAATATAATCCTTAGAAAAGATGACGGGCTTAATGCCTCTAAAAATGCAAGTGACTAGAGATTAGTTAAAGTAGACAGGCAGTCTATCTGCAACACTTTGTGCATTACCAGTTCTTTTCCCACCCTCTATGTCATCATCTACTTCCACCGATTCCAAGCCTTCTCCTGATCCCGCACAGCAGCTGGTGGATGCTATTGCCCTCTCCTGGCTAGAAACTGTTCAGTGCAGCTGTGCATTAACCGTGCATTCAGCGGGTGAAGGGAAATCAACCAGGAAGATCTCAGTCCAGGGCAGAGAAGTACCGGCTAGGGTTGAATTCTGGGGTTGCAGAGAGGCTTGGCGTGGTGAAAAATACCAGCTAAAAAGCTGAACAAGTACCGTTTCAGAGAGAAAACTATAAAATTAAATAATAGTGAGTGAAGTTAAAACCATCATTTATCTAGTGAAGAGGGGATTGCACAAGTTCATTTGAAGAAGTGTCTCATGGTCTTCCTGGCACCGGACAAATACACATGCGAGAGTGTTTTGTCCAGGTGCAGTTCATCTGTGCAACTGCTCTGCTGAACATCCTCCTTTAGTCATCTCCACTTGAGGCAGACTGAGTCAGCAGTGGAATTACATTAGCAACAAGTGCAAGTTTCTTCTTTGCCCTGCTTCCTGCGGTGGGCCTCTCCGATCTCTCTGCTGTGACAGCAGCTTTAAGGGTGTAACAGCACGGCGCCTTTTGATCTCATTTCAGCAACTGTGATTAAATAGACACACATCACTTGCTGTGCCACTATGTGAGCAACCCATGGTTCACCTTCACTGAATTAGTACCCGCTGAGCACTGCAAATATTTGAAATGTCAATCCATTTGATAATGTCAAAGAGGGCTGCAAATACCACGGAATGGCACCAAGGAAACATTCAACACACGCAGTGGCATATATAACATCTCTTCAGGACAAAAATCATAGTTAAATAGAAAATGGAAACCATCACAAGAAGATGTTAAGGTCAACAGATCTAATAACCTGAAGTGGGATATGCTCTTGCAATTTATTACCTTAAAATTTTAACAAACCTACCCCCTCTCAGAGAACTTATTTCTTCCACGTTCACCCATTCTGGCAAATTATTTTTTATTAGTAAAAAATGGGATGTTCAAAGCATAACAACCTGTGTGTTCTACATGTAGATTCTGTAGCTTCAAATCGGAATGTAAAGTAGAGACTTCTTATGAGATCATTATTATGTTTTCACACTCAAGAATCCTAAACCAGAGGGAAATATTATATCTGAATACAATACAGTAATGAGGCCATATTTTCATTCACAGAACCTTGGATCAGCAAAGAAGTAGGTGAAAGCAGAAGAGATTAAGCTGACTAGTAGGTTGCACTTTGCCCTGTAGAAAGATGTGCCTTTACAAAAGACAGCAAGAAATAAGACATTAAACTTGTTGCCAGGGGCTTGAATGAGAAAGTTACCAACCTAAAGCATATGCAACAAAAAATTGAAATATGGCAATTACACATAGGAAGAAACAGTCTTTCAATGAGCTACTGCTTTTTCCTTTTATTTTTTTTTTTGTGAATGTATTAGATTTTCTTTGCTAAACCACAGATTTAAAAACATTTCCAAAAAATTGTACCAGCTATTATGGGCAGTTAAATATTAGAGATGCAGAGCAAGTTGTCTGGGTTTTTTTGTTGTTTTGTTTATTTTTCACTGAAGCGTTACTCAGTCACCTAAAGCTTTGGGGGAAAAAAAAAAGTAAAGTTCATGTAGTGACTAGCACAGCAGGTAAATAGCATGTGCCTTATTTGTGGTAGCTGAGAGTCAAGAGATGCTTTTTCCCTTTGTATGCTGATGAAGACTAATGATTTACTGAGTACAAATACATCTGCACGTAATTAGATGAGTGGTACCTTGGCAATAGGAAGCTATAGTGAGACTTATTGTTTGCTTTATACCACTGCCCAATTATCTTGACATTTCAAAAGGCATCTGCTTTTCAGCAGCTCAAAGGCAGTTGTCCAGTTAATCTAAAGAGCTATTTTTAAATAAGACAACAGAAGTGACAAACTGCGGTATGCTCAGCACTGAAATCCCTTCTGAAGGCTCGGCTACAAGTTCCTCTTGGGTTTGTCAGTCACTTCAACAGCTTCATCTTCAGTTTTTTTGCCTTCCTCAGTGTCAAATTTGAGTGAGGCTCCACCTACAATTCATCACTTCCATGCTCTGTGTCAGTACATGAGAGAATTCTCTGTGTTACTAGCATATCAGTATTTTTTCCCAATAACATATTTATAAAAAGATCTAAGAAAAAAAGAAAAGTTATAGCAAGTTTTAGCCTAGTTAGCTAACACAATTAAAATACATGTAGTAAGAGATATCAGCATTAGATATGATTGATCAGGCTAAAACTTGATCTGAATGCAGACAAATAAACATTGGTAAATCTCTAAGAGATACTAATTTCTAAAATAACTCTAGGAATTTTAGTCACAACTGTGCCCATTGTCTTTGTTAGTAACAAGCAGAGTATCATTGCAAACACCTCAAGCAGCAAAAATTACTACTCATTCTCCTACTTCGTGTTCTGAAGAATTACTAGATAAAGCTTCCCTTATTTTCTTAAAAAATAAACAACTTCTATTGTAGTTTTACTTCCATTAGTTAATTGGATTTTATCTTTAATGTCAAGGTATGAAGATACATATATATACAAAACCTGTTGCCCTGAATTCAGTGGCATTTGGTATGAAGTACAACCAAAAAATTCAAGACTCCTTCACTGTGCCCTCTGCATGTGTTTAATTAAACCTGAACTGTTGATCACTGTTAAGTAAGTGCTTCAGAAACAAGTTTATCAATTATTGCTTTTCCTTCTGCTTTTCATAGGAAAGCAGGAGGGCAGGAGACTTCAGTCAAAAGCAGGCAGGCTCTACAAAGCCTTTGAGTTTTGCTCACCTCTGCTAATTTTACCTTTGAACATATTATTAGACAATGATGTCAGATATTCCTTTTCATGTGTGCAGTTTATCTCAAATCTTTGCCTTCTTATCCACTAATCAGGAAGGGACTAAAATTCTGGTTAACGTCTCTGTTACACAGGCATTCATTAGTGTAATTCTTTCTTTGCCCATATCCCTCAATCACCTTTGAAGTGATTCAGTTGCACAACTAAAGAACAGAATATGAATTTATTACAATAGAGTGGCTTCAGTACAAGATCTCTCTCATCTGACATTAGGACATGCTTTATCCTGAGGCAGACTTTAAGTATGCTCGGATATTTTTCCCAAGCGTCATGAAGAAAAGGCCCTTTTAGACATTTCCCAGATTAAAGCAGGGCAAGATCCTTACTTAGTGCCTGATTAATTCGTTTTCCCTCCCCCCCTTCCTTTCTCCCTCCTTCCCTCCCTCCCTCCCTCCCTTCCTTTCTCCCTCTCTCCCTTCCTTCATTCCTCCCTTCCTGCCTCCCTCTCTCCCTCCCTCCCTTTCTTCCTCTTCCTTTCTC
>NW_009712608.1:10619-22543 GCF_000703405.1 Apaloderma vittatum
CCCCTCCTCCCTTCCTTCCTGCCTGCCTTCCTTCCTTCCTTCCTTCCTTCCTTTCCTTCCTTCCCTTCCTTCCTTCCTTCCTTTCCTTCCTTCCTTTCCTTCCTTCCTTCCTTTTTCCCCAAACATGTATGAACCTTTCTTTGCCGTCAACAAAGCTGATATATCAACTGAATATGGAGGAAAGCCTAATTAGAGAGCTGTGCCCCTGGCTGATAATTAAAATGTGCACCTTCATCTGTTATACAGGGTTCTGACCTCGAACGCTCTAAATTTATTTATACTCATGACATAAATAAAGCTAGAGCTCCCTTTGCATGGTGAGATCCAACAACGATCCAACAACGAAAGGGTTTATTTACTATTTCTTATTTTATTTGCATCAGTGCTTATTTTGCAAATATTTGAGTTGAATTAATTCCATATAAATATACCTACCCACCTGACTATGACTTACCACCCCTTATTCTTGTATGTGTAAGGTAGGCATATTTCTTCAGTTTTTCCTACGGATGCACAGGGACAAGAAGACAGGCTTGCATGGGCATTCTTAGATATACAAGTACTAGAAGAGTGTGCAATGTTAAAACAGTTAGTCATTGCATCAATGCAGCCAACATGGGTTTAGGAAAAGAAATGTCCTCTCTGATCAATCTCATCTCCTTCTATGACTGGGTGACACATCTAGTGGATAGGGGAAGGCTACCTCAACTTCAGCAAAGCATTTGACACGTCTCCCACAACATCTTCCTGTCAAAGCCGGCAGCCCACAGCTTGGACAGATGCACTCTTCACTGAGTTAAAAACTGGTTGGATGACTGGGCCCAGAGAGTGGTGGTGAATGATGCTGCATCCAGTTGGCGTCCACTGACCAGTGGTGTCCCTCAAGGATCAGTACTGGGCCCAGTCCTATTCAACATCTTTACTAACGACCTGGATGAGGGGATTGAGTCTACCCTCAGTAAGTTTGCAGATGACACCAAGCTGGGAGGGAGTGTCCATCTGATGGGGGGTAGGAAGGCACTGCAGGAGGACCTGGACAGGCTGGGTCAATGGGCCGAGGCCAAGAGGATGAAGTTCAACAAGACCAAGTGAAGGGTCCACAATAACCCCCTGCAGCGCTACAGACTAGGGGAGGAGTGGCTGGAAAGAGGCCTGGCAGAAAAGGATCTGGAAGTACTGGTTGACAGCCGGTTAAACATAAGCCAGAGTGTGCTCAGGTGGCCAAGAACACAAATCACATCCCAGCCTGTATCAGAAATAGCGTTGCCAGCAAGACCAGGGAAATGATTGTCCCCTCCCTGTACTCAGCACTGGCAAGGTCACACCTTGAATCCTGTGCTTAGTTTTGGGCCCCTGACTACGAGAAAGACAATGAGATGTTGGAACAGGTCCACAGAAGGGCAGTGAAACTGCTAAAGTGTTTAGAGCACAAGTCTTATGAGGAGTGGCTAAGGGAACTGATGTTGTTTAACCTGGAGAAAAGGAAGCTAAGGGGAGACCCAATCACTCTCTACAATGACCTGAAACGAGGTTGTAGCGAGGTGGGGATTGGCTCTTCTCCCATGTAACAAATGATAGGACAAGAGGAAATGGCCTTAAATTACACCAGGGGAGGCTTTGATTGGACATCAGGAAAAAGTTCTTCATCGAAAAGAATGCCAAACACTGGCACAGGCTGCCCAGGGAAGTGGTGGAGTAGTCATCCCTGAAGGTATGTTAAAGGTGTGTAGATAGGGTGATCAGGGATGACGTGAGGCTTTAGTGGTGGACTTGGCAGTGCTAAGTTCTTGGCTGGACTTGATTTTAAAGGTCTTTTCCAACCTAAATGGCTCCATGATTCTGTTTCTATTCCTCCTGAATAAAAAGGAAAGCTTGAACAGAGACTCAGGTGATCTTTATTTTTAATCTGGGGAAACACACAAAGAAACAACTGAGAGCTGCTGCAGGACATAGCAGCATGTTTCTTCTCTTGAAGAGTCTAGCTACCTGGGCAGACCCAGGTAAAAATACCCATCAGAGCTAACAACTGACCTGAGTAAAGCTATCTAGTAAATCACAGTGAATGTTGACTAGTCCTGACTCAAAAGCTATTGGTGAAATGTAACTGAACTCCCAGAACACAACTGGAGAGATGTCAAATATTACAAAAATGAAGAAAATACTTAACTGTTCATTCACTGTAAATAGCGTGAAATAATACAAGTTTATACAGTCAAATTTTCCCTACCTAGATTATTAATCTTCCAAAAAAAATCACTTCAGTGAGACGGCAAGCAGACTTAGATTTGTCAGTGAAGTCAGTTGCTAGGTCTCCTATAGAAGACAATAGTTGAGAGGCACGAAAGGATTTTTTTTTATACCATCTCTCTACTTAACCTGACCTTGAAAGTATTTTTCATCCTTTTGGGGGAAAAATCTAACAGATGAGCATAAAGACCTTTAGATTTATTTGCTACTCTGTGTCCTGAATTAGCCAGTCACTGTGGCATACTACATCTTATCCAAGGGAGGGCAAGTAGACAGCGAGCACTGTGCTGTGCAACTGCAGTTTCAAGTATGTGTTCAGTTTTCTGGCAAGAAGTCTCTTGCTCTTTTCTATTACTGTGCTCCATGTTTTTTTAAATCTCAGAACACACCAGACTTCATACATAAATGAAATAACATGTTAAATATCCACATGGACTGACTCTTGGCATAAGGACATGGCTCGAGCACTAATAAAACAGACAACCTGCCACTGAGTTGAAGAGGGTAACATAGCAATCACAAACACCACAGACATGTCTGAAAATTTCTGTACCTGAGATGCCAGCCCTTCTGAAGCTGAGCTATCATGGTTTAGGGCATTTGGGTCTGAAGTAGCTTGGTACCATTGCTTCTTTTGCTTCATTCTCAATGGCAAAGCCCGCAGCAATTCTCATAGAAGAAAAATATCCTGGTCAGAGTATCCATATGCTGTGGCAGGGGTTCAAAGCTGCTGTCTTTAGGGAAATTACATTTAGTTAGTCAATGACTGATATCAAGGCCCTGTGCAGGCAACCAGCTATGCTGTACTGGCAGGAGTTCTGCAAGAATTGGGAGCCACTAGATTGAAGGACATAGCTAAACTACTGAGAGGAAGAGAGATGTGCATTTGTCTAGTTCTCATTTTTGCAAACACCAGAGATGTTATTCTGCTGTATCAGTTTGGACAAGCATCAGCTGAACCACTGCTTTTCTGGGATCCATTACACAGGAAAGGTATCCAAGTCCAGCTAGCTCTGTTTCCTTCTATTTTGATTACGATCACATCGCTATGAGGATCAACATAACTCTCGATAGCCGATATAGCATCCCCAGAGACAGCTTGCCCTAAGTATTGCTGTAGGCTTGCTACTCCACACTCATTTAGCATGACTTTTATGTGAAGTAACTTCTAGCGGTAATTCAACTCTACCTTTTACTGTTTTAATGAACAATCAAAGTAACTTGGTGAATATTTCAATGGATATGGAAATTAAGGCAAATAATTACACTAAATCTGTCACTTTGTTATCATTAGCTCTTAAGAAGTCTCAACCAGTTTAGGTCAAAATAATCACCACTATTTGTTACCACCAGTAAAATCACTTCATAATATCGTATAGTAATGCAATTACTACAAATTAAACCGCTGTCTTTTCTCCTAGTCTAGCTGTAAACTTGCATAGACACTGCAGCCTAGCATGCAAGTTATAATGAGGTGGGTTTTTTCTTGCTTAGATAAAAGCAGTGCTCAGAAGCTTTAATATAGAGGGTCAAAATACAGCTATAACAAGAAAAATTATCAAGACTGACTTATTTACTGGTCCCATGTGTATTTTTTCCATCTAAAGGAGGGGAGCAGGAAGAGAAAGTAGAAGAAAAAAAATCTGTGTACCTAATAGGTTATACAAGGGAAAATTTCATCTGTACTTCAGTCCATTCTTTGAAGTTATTCTGTACCACTCCAAAATGCTGTGCTTATGCTACCTTCAAAGAAGCAAAGTGAAGAAAGATCTTGACTATATACTTGAACTCAATGCTGTAAAGAAGAGTAGGAGCAATGCCCTTGAGTTAAATGAATTAGAACTGTGGCCCAGAGTGAGAAACAGGAAAGAAGAGAGACGGTTAAAGCTGTGTATACTTGTGGGCCTGGCAGCTTTAGTGATTCAGTTAAATGCCTTTAGCTGGAAATTTATCAATCAAAAAGAAACACCCTTCTGCTGCTTGTTTTATTGATGAAAAGAGAGATAGATATCACCTGAATAAACAGTTAAATACAAAATATGTAAGAATTAACTTTAGTACAAGTTTCTGTACACAAGCATATTTAGGTCCGTGCTGCATATTTTGCAAATAATAATCACACAGGTGCAGTAAAACTCATTTTAGTGCAAAATACAAGGAAACATGGAAAGAACACTTTGATCTGTTAAGGTAATATATCAAAATGCAGACCTCAGGTATTTTGGTCAGTCTATGTCTCATGGCTTCATTTCATTTCCACTAAACCTTTAAAGCAAAGAATGGACAAAAAGCATAAAATCTCAAGGGAAAATGATAAGCTGATAATGGATGAACAATGTGTATCAGGATTTCTTAGAGCATTCTCTGTAGTACGTTTCCTAAACCTCAATTGTAGAGACAAAATTTTGAATGGATGCAAATCAAGATTTCTATTGCAGACAATTGCTCACCTTTTCTGTTTAATCTTTCTATGCAGCTGTAGCGACTGAATGAGTGAGACTATTTCTTGTTCCACTATGTTTAGGAGGGCAGTTATTATTAGAATGGGTTAGTTTAAGTCAATAGCTTTAATAAAATACAAATTTTCCCTAGGGTAGTAAAGTAGACTGTTCAATGCCTTATGCAGCTCATGTACTGAGAATGTTAATACAAAAATGTGACCCATATCAGAGGTTAAACATTTATTCTCCCTCTATTCCAACAAATGAGTAAAATGGATATTTGCCTATATCATTTTTACAGCACGAGGAAGGAGGAAGTCTACAGCGTAGACCAGAAATTATTGTTCAAAATGTTAGAAGCAGTTAATTGAAAAGGACCCCACAATATATTTCCAAGCAGGATGAAATACCATAAAAAAAGTTAGACAAACTCTTACTGATTGGGCAAGTTCTGTAAGGACTGGAAAACATCCAGAATAAAACTAATATTTAATAAAAGCGACTGGCACTTTTCTTATTTTTTCCCCCCTGGTTGCAATTTACTTAAGGTTTTGCAAAAATTTCTAAAGGTTTTGAAAGGATTAATTCATTAATATATCCATCTGGTCAGTGTTCTTACTGAGAAAAATTAATCACTTTACTGAGTCTATTAACTCAGCTTAAAAGTGATCGTAAAACTTTCAGTTTCCAGACAACCAAATGAGGCTGCTAATATACCTGAGCACAACAAAAGTTTCAAGTCTAACAAAAGAAAAACAATTTTATGGTCAGCATATTATATAGAAATATCTTCCCAATGAAATTTTTTTAAAAAAGCTGATAAAGGGATTACATAAAGGTTGAAGTCTGACACTAGAATATTCAGAACAGTAATACAGTGAGGCTGTAACCAATGGCTGAAACAAGTTACCAAGGGAGGTAGTAAATTATCAGTCTTGTGGGAGAAATTTCTCACCTATCTTAAACGCTTATTTCAGAATGGGAAGAACCAGCTTCTGGAGAAGTCTGTGATACCAGTGTATATAGAACCCACAGGAGCCAGAGGCGATCCTATATGACTAATTTAGACTACATGCCCTATTTTTAAGTAGCCATAGTTAGATGAAATCAACCAAAGTCATCATGAGACAGCTACCAAAACCAGACTATGTCTCAAACAAAATCACCTTGTTTTGCAAAAATGAGGAGGCAATGCACTAAGCCATCTCTTAGCAGGAAGTCAGTTTAGATGATAACTAATCCATTTTTTTTATTTCAAGAGCTTCATTGGGGTGCTTTATCAGCCATAACACTGCTCAGTATACTTCTACCAACAGAGAATGAGATACTGAGATAGATCAAGTAAATAACGGGTAGCAGTGTACTCAGAAACCTAATTTAGCACCTTTAGAAGAGATTTAATCTTCAGTTTTGATAAGGGTAATTTAAAATTGAAAAGTTTTAGATGGAAAAGAAATTGTTCTCATTAGGCCAAATCTATAAGTAGGTATTATTTAGAGTGAAATAAGCATTTACACATGCAGTCCTTTCAGGTCTGAAGCAGAAGAACTAAACTTTAAAGATAAATAAAATTTGAGAAGAAACTGGTTCAGATTTAATTAGTTATTGTATCATCAAGACTATCTGTGAGAAAAGAGAGAAAAGGGGATCTTAATGTGGAATTGGGGGAACTACACATTATCCGTGCATGTTGAAGGGGGAGGTGGTTACTTACGTCCTAGAAGCAGTATTCCTAATGAATCCATCATTTCTACTATTTCTTAAAATTTGTGTAATTCCAAAGCTCATCTTCGTAAGCTACTCTGTCAAGATATAGACTGAGATGATAAAGAAATTATTTTCTCAGAAACACTTTTCTCCTACTTGTAGCTATGTCATTCTATCCTTTACTGATGGTCTGAATGAGTTTATTCTGGTATATAATGGTTATTTATTTCCACACACATAATTTCAATAAAGGTACTGAATACACTGCATGAAATATAATATCCTTCAAGGAATGAAAGTAAAGAATCTGTGGATTTTGATGGCTCTGCTGCAGAGTGTATTTCTGCAGTGGTTGTGGATATCTTTGGCAATCTTAAATTATTACTTGAAAAACAACCTGGATTCATTCAGTGCACATCAGACCCTGGAGAGCTTGTTTCAGAAGATGAATTTAGTGACAAGGCTGTTGGAAGAATTCATGTTCCAGCACAGATTCTGATGTGTGTCTGGGGTAAGAGCAGCAGTGTGAAGACATGGGGTTCTTCTTGTGTTCAATAAAATTCTAATGTGGTTCAAAACAATGAAACGTCTTTAAAATATTAATCTAAATTCTCTGGTGGAATACCTCTACTAGGTATGAGGTTTCTTAGACTGTGGAGCTGTGTACCCCATGTGTACCTTTAGAGAAAATGTGATGTGGTCTGAGTTGCTGACTGTGTATTATAGTTTCTTTTGGCTTGATGAAGATGTTTTCTGGTCTTATAAGGATAAGAGATAGCTGGGCTTTCAGTTTTGTCCTGGTTTTAATTTTCAAACTGCCACTTATTTGTTATGAGTGTGGTCTAGGAAAGTAACTTCGATACTGTGATATTACAAAAACTGTTTGAAGAAAGGTCATTGGTTGTGCTTTGGAAATTCTTAGGACAGGCCAGTTTTCTAATCTATATAAGGATAAATCAGATGAGGATTTTAGGTATCATATAGATGTGGTTATTGAACTATTTAAGACATCTCCAAGGTGGTATATTAAAAAATTGGCACCTTAGAAATTTCTTAATGGTACAGTGGCAAAGTTATCACCTCTGTAAAATTTTCTTTCTTTCTTTGCCTATCCCTTTTTCAAAAGCAATCAAGGAGCCATTTGACTTTAATACTTCCTTAGAAATATAATTCCAGGTATATAAATTAGTTAAACATTGGACATACAAATGCAGATAAATACTCTAACATTTATTTAAAACATGCTAATATTTTGAAGAGTTGATAGAAGGTTGTATGCATTTAATTTAAAATCTTTGGACAGAGTAAAATGATAGGAGATTGAAACCTTATGAAATTTTTGAGGAACATTTATGTTTTGAACAGAAACATCACTCTATTGTATGTCATTGATCACACTGATAGAGCCGTAAATTCCTACATCCTGTTCATAAAGATAAAAAGAAAAAAAAACCACAGCACACCAGTAGTTTTTAGGTATCATATTCTAAGAAAGATTTAATTCTTTAACCTCAATGCAATTACTAGTGACTCTGAGTCATGATACTTGCTTATACTCTAGTTTACATTTTTGTCTACAAATCCATATAATTGTGTCCCACCTCAAAATCTAACCATCACCAAGTCTCATAATATTCAGATTTTCTTATTTCTGTGCCCACAAATAAATTGGCACTTGTTTAACTACCAAATTTCATTTTAAAAAGTGACCTTTGTATTTACCAAATGAATGTGCCATTCAGAAAAATCAAAATGCTTTGTATGTCTTTTTTTTGTATAGAGTCCAGGTATCAGGCTACCATTGACTTCAATTTGTCTTGAACTAACAAGCCTCTTTCTTCTCTGTGATTCACTTGAAAACTGCTTACAACTGAGTATTTTCATTTTGTATTACCTTGTATGAACATCTTGATGAGAATTATCTCAGTGCAGTACATTGATGCCCCAGGAACAGGTAAGACTATAATAGCTATTTGCTGTTGTTTATAAGGCTGAGAGATGCTGGGGTCCTAGTTACATCATGTGATGAGGCAATCAGAGCTGCTTCTGCTTCCATGAATTTGGATATTGTCAGAATACAGCTTGTCAGCATTGCTAGGAATAGCACAGTTTAGCTATAGGATTTGAAACGTAAAAAACGAGTTGAGTGTTTGGAGCTGTCTCCTGGTAAAGTTAAAGCAAACTTCTGGAGTATCTTTTGGTTTACCTTATGTTGTGATTTTTTTCATTTCAAGTTTTCCTCTGCCACAACTGAGGTTGCTTAATTGCTGTAGTATTTTCCAATGGACTTACTATCAGGTATACAAACTGTAGATGGGCTCTTATTGCAATGGCAGACATATTAAACTTCTAATTTTTTTCTGTTTTTTTTCTATTTTTTTCAGATTTGTTCAGATTTGCTTTCATTTTTCTCTCTGTGCCCACCAATAATTTTTTTGTCCAGTCTTTCCTATTGCTGCATCTCTCTTCTGTTATCTCTTTACCCTGCCAGTCTAATTCAACAAAGGCAGCCTGTTGGATCAGAAATCCTCTCATTCAGAGGTTTGCTGTTCTCTCCTGACAAGCTGGCAGTCAAAGCTTCCCCTGTGAATAACCCTATGCATTAGTTTAAATCTGATAGAGCCTTTCTGCCAGAGAGTCTTCATCAGCATAATGTGTCTCTTTTCTCTCATCTCGGTCATCTGCTTCCTCTACATGTCCTGTTGCATTTACAAGCCGCAGCATGATGTACTGAATTATCTTGGCTATGGATCTCATCTCCTGCAGGGAGAGGCATCATTGCATCCTAGCTTGCTGCATCTCTTAATGTGAACTTGAGTTTCAGTCATCAGGACACAGCTTGTGTGAGAAGACTTGTATTTCAGTTTCTTCTAGATGAGTAGTGCTTAGAATAAAAGCAGAGAACAAACCCTGAACCTTCTTAGGAATACAGAATGAAGTAATGTCATTGACCACTACATGTAACTTGTTAGTTCCCAAATATTTTCCTTCATGTTTTTAAAAGTCTTCTTTCCTTCCACAAACTACTGCATATTCCCTGTCCATTTGGACCAGCATCTGTGGAGACCTTATGATCCATTCCTTTTAAAGGTGCACACCAAGCAAAGTAAGAAACAAATACTTTGCTTATACCATGAAAATTCAAAGTAGCGGACTCCCTTGTGCTGAATTATATCCTTTCTGGTATTATCACTCAGTACTTATCATAGAATCATAGAGTCGTAGAATGTTAGGGGTTTGAAGGCACCTCGAAAGATCATCTAGTTCAGCCCCCGTGCCAGAGCAGGATCACCTACAGTAGATCACACAGGAACGTGTCCAGGCAGGTTTTGAATGTCTCCAGAGAAGGAGACTCCACAACCTCCCTGAGCAGCCTGTGCCAGTGCTCTGTCACCCTCACAGTTAAAAAGTTTTCTCAACTATTTTTGTGGAACCTCCTACATGCCAGCTTGTATCCATTGCCCCTTGTCCTGTCATTGGACATCACTGAAAAAGAGGCTGGCCCCATCCGCCTGACACTCCTTCTTGACATATTTATAAACATTTATGAGATGACCCCTCAGTCTCCTCTTCTCCAAGCTAAAGAGACCCAGCTCCTTCAGCCTTTCCTCATAAAGGAGATGTTCCACTCCCTTCATCATCTCTGTGGCTCTGTGCTGGACTCTCTCCAGCAGTTCCCTGTCTCTCTTGAGCTGAGGGGCCCAGAACTGGACACAATATTCCAGATGTGGCCTCACCAGGGCAGAGTAGAGAGATCCTCAAGTCCCTACTTAAAGAACTAACATGTAAGTAATAGTTTATAACACTCTAAGGTTTCTAGTCTAAGACCAGGAGAATGAAGGTAAGAGGCTATATTTTTAGTATGGAAAGCTGTTCATTCTTTTTTGAATTGTACCTTCCTACATTGTAATACTGCTCAATTTAGAGTACCTTCACCAGAAAAACCCATATGCAGCTGCTATTTTATGTTACACTTTATAGGCATTATCTGTTTCTTTGGCTCCTACCTTTTTTATTTACACTATGTCTGTTCAGTTGTACTATAACTTAAATCAGGTAAATGATATTGTGTCATGTTCTCTCCTCCATGTGTCGTTTCTCTGCTCTTACCAGCTTCATGATCTTTTTAATGTTACTTTTGCATTCTCTTCTGCTTCTTAATTTCTCCTACACCATGTTTGTTATAGGATAATCTCCAAACTACATCCCAAAATATTTAGAATTTTATTGTACTTTAAGTACTGAACTTGAAGCTTTTGTTTTAATTATATGTAATCATCAAGCTACAGCTTTCTGCTGTTCCTCATTACCTTTACTGAAATTGTCTTGAGGTCTAGCTGATAACGAAGTAATCTATAATTGTGTTCAATGTGCTTACTTCCAATGTCGTCAATCAACTTCATCATAAAGTCTGTTTCTTTTTCACAACTAATTAATATTAAGATTAACCTCCATCATTTTTTCTTAAAATTGACTTCCACCTGTTTATATCCAGCCACTGCACTCTTTTAAAGTTGTATAAATGTCAATGTTTAACCTAGTGCTCTATTAAAATTCTTGTTATGACTAAATGATGTAGACACTCTTCAAAATAATATGAATGTTGAGACAGCTATTAAATTCCGACTTAAAAAAAAAAAGATTCATTTGTTCTTACTGAAAGACCTCAGACTTTTTGCTTCCTGGTTATAAAAAGCAGCAGGGTTGCTCTGAGGGAGTATGTAGAATTTGGTACTTCTGTGTACCTTCACAGTCCATATTGTTGCTTAAGAGCTACAATTCTGTTTTAAAAAATCTTGTACAGTGTACCTAACAAGTGAGTGACTAGGGTACTGACAGGTCAACGTTTCTTATAAGTTCACTGAAGAATCTACCTCATCTTATGTATGCCAGCAGAAAAAAATTTCCTTTGTGATACTGATTGGAGATCATATTTGACACACCTTTGTTGCCATATACAGAGCCCTCCCCTCAATCTGCACTAAGAAATAGTTTACAAAAAGTTTCTAATGGTTGCAATACATTTGGAAAAGCAGCAGAACTTCACTGTATTTTCTTTCACCTTTGTCAGAACATGAACTAAAGGGGCCCAGAGATATAGAGGCAGAACTAGTACATGCCCTGGAAACCTTTGAAATCAAATTTCCACTCTGATCTCTCAATGTATAATAGTCTTCCTGGGTGTTATTTTTTAGCAGAAGACACTTATCTCTTTGAAGACTGCAGGGACTAATATGTCCCTTCTCCGGTCCCTGTACTGAACTATGGCTACACTGCAGCCTTTTACATGAATGAAGAAATGTGATGGAGAACAGAGTGTTTAAGTTGTTTTGTGCTGGGTGTATGGATTTGCCATTGTGTTTGATAAGGAAGCCGTTACTCTAATCAGTTGAAGTAACACTTCCCTTTATGTCAACGTACAATGTATATAACCCTTATTGCAGTGTCACAGTTAGCAGTTGGATAACTTACTGATGATTTTGTAAAATGAGTGAGAAAGTTGTAAGAGACTGTGTTAAAAACGTTTGT
>NW_009712609.1:0-13681 GCF_000703405.1 Apaloderma vittatum
TGTTGCCAATAAACGCGGAGTCTCCTTTTGCCTGTGTAGACTCGGGGCCAGATGGATTTAAGCGTTTTTGTGGCGAAAAGAAGTTAAAACTTGTTCCTGAGCGTGCCCTGGCCTTGCCCTTCCGTGCCCGTGGAGGAGGAAGCGTTACTTCACCGGCGGGGTTTCCTGGGCTTCATCGATGCCATCCAGGACGCTGTGGGGCCCCCCAAGCAGGCGGCTGCCGACCGCAGGACCGTGGAGAAGACCTGGAAGCTCATGGACAAAGTGGTGAGTGCCGGGGGACGCACCGTGAAGAAGTGGGGCTGTTTGGGTGGGTACCCATGAAGAGGGGAGAACAGCGTCTTCCTGCAGCCCGTAGCTGCTGTGCTCCGGGAAGTGAGGTGGGGGGGCTTGTGTATTAGATTATTTAAGCACCATTTATATTTTTTTCTTTTTTTTTAATGGCCTCTGGCTATGGTTTGTGGTTCTTTTTAATCTTGGTTTGTGGAGGGAAAACAAATGTGCGTGTTCGCCTTAGGCTGTTGTTATTTTCAGATCCTTTAAAAATGACTCAAACTTGGGAAGAGCTGTCCTGACGAAAAGCTGCTTCACTTAGACTTGCGATCGCATGTTCTGAGTGTTTCGTGTCGCGTCACATTGTTAGCCTGCGAACAAGACCTCTGGAGTATGAAACTCGAGTGAAGCTGATCATCCTGTGAGACGTGCTCGTGGAGGCAGCGTGGATGTGTTTGTGCTTTTAGGAATGTGCGTGGGGGCTGCGGGATGTCACTCTTGTCAGTTTAGTAAACAGATTAGTACGGCACGCCGAACTTTTTAAGTGCGTGTCCTGCATTTTAACGATTTTTAAGTACTTGTACCCTTCATTTTGAAACTAGAAATACACTGTACTGAAACTGATTTTTCAGGAAGTGGAGGGGGGTACAGACCTTTTTAGATCTCATGGTTATCCGTGCCAGCGTGATTTTGTTTAGTGTTATGCAGAATGACAGCTTGTATGGTGACAGATTAGCTAGGAGAGTTCCTTAGCAATGTTAGGAACAGTTTGATTGTAACGTGGGTAACTGTTCAGGAGATGTGGGCACTCTGCTTTGCACGTGAGGCAATATTCGAGAGTGTCTTCTTGAAACTGCAGGGATGTGAGGATTGCTGCCTGTTTGCCTTCTGCCTATATGGCAAAAGAGTTATGGCTTTTTAACTCGGTGATTCTTTGTAAATTAGCATAACTGCTTTCCCAGTGGCTCTTACAAATGCAGAGGTTTAAAGTTTTTTAAAATTCATAAGTAGTTACACTGGCATGGTGGTGGTTATGTCATACCATGACAAGTGGCAGTCTAAAAGTATTTCATTAAGTCTTTGTATACTCTCCTTTCTGATGCTCCAAAGGTGATATCGGTATTTCCACCACAATTTCTGAGGATGATTACAAATTTGAAAACCAGCCTAAATAGAAATGGTTATTATCACACTTTGTTGACATTCCCCTGTTAATGATCACGAAACTGTAAACAGTGAACATCTTGTAATAAGAACTGAAGTACAAATCCTTGGAAGCAGGCACTCTTCTACAGTTAAAAGAAGTTTTTGTCTTGGAGACCAGCAGTCTGCTTTGTTGTTATTGAAACCACGTGGGGAATGTATGGCTTAATTTCCCCATGGTGGGCTATTTACAAATCTGTATGATAAGGTTGTCCACTGATTGACTTGTATATTCACAGAAAATCTTAACCTTGCTGCTTGGACTTGTGAATTGCTTATCACTGTTGTAACAGAGCATCAGAACAGTCAGTGAGGCCTGTTCTGTAGAAGTCACTGGAAAGGTTGGATGGACATTGTGCTGAGCTTTCTTTTTCATTTTACTGGATAAGTGTCCTCGATTTGGGTCTTTAATGTATCCTCTTTAAGCTGCTCTCAGTTAATCAAATTTTATTTCCAAATTATATTAAAGTATACCAGACAGGGTGATGTCATAGTGTGAGAATGCTGTAGCTTGCTGCTTGAGTTTTTTCGCATTTAGTACTTATGGTGAAAGGATGTGTTTAAGCAAATTTGATATGTTGGCAAACAAATATAAGTCTCCTGGCCTTATGTGGCAATAGGAAGGTAATTTTCTCCTCTGCCTAGATCAAAAACAGGGATTAAAATCAGAAATAGAAACCTGCTTGATGGACTGTTGTTCAAATCCCATTTCTGGAGTGTGTCCTATGACTGAATTCTGTGGTGGGTCAGTGATCAGATTACTACCTAGTGAAGGCAGTAGGCCCTGCAGAGTTGATGGAATGCCACCCATGGTAACTTTGTGGATTTGAGGCTTATATTGCTTATTGTAATAACAGACATTATCCTTGTTTATTCTTTAACTGTAGTAGCTGAGGTAACCATCTTTTTTTTGCAATGAGGTAGCTAAAATTTTCTCCCATTCTGAAGATGATAGGGAAAGGGAGAATGGAAACAAAGCAAAGCCATTATCTTGACCGAGGGATGGAAAAAGAGCAGTCTTAAAAACTAGAGGCAGGGCTTTATAATTTCTGGTGGACATTTGTTTCTTTCTTCAAATTACCATTCTTTACCTTTCCTTCATTTCCGTCTGTAATTTCACCCTTTGCCAGATGAGATTTTTTTCCTCTTCGAATTACTTGTTTTCGACAATAAGGGATTAACCAATACTACAAATACACCTACCATGTAAGAACTATACTCTTGAGAGTGGTTTAATGGTGTATGTAAAAGTTCTGGCTACTTAGATACCGTGCAAACTTCTCTGTATAGAATTCATTATGTGTCATGCTTTAGAATTGGTTAGATTTCGTGGTAATGTTTATTTTCTATGGGCTGATGCTTCAGCTGTTAGAATAGGGAGAAGGTTGCAATTCTGCTCAAGTATCTTCTCTTTAAACTTCTGTTGCCAATTTGGAAAAAAAACCCCAAACTGAAGAGTTTTGAAAGAGTTCTTCAGCAGACTGGGATAGTGCTCCTTGTTAGAGCCTTCTTTGTAAAAGTTACCATAAGGAACATATGTGAGTGGAAAAATAGTAAAAATATATCCCTGTAAATAATTAGTGAATGTGAATTGTTACCTGTCTGTACATCTTATATCTGCATCTTCTTTTACTTCACCCACTGGGATCTGTACTCTTTAGGTTAACTGCTAATGCTTTTTTTAATATAAATTTACAATACTAATTGCGTTATGAAAGTGGCATCAACTCTTAGCATCAGGGTCCAGTTTCCCTGCTGCTTTTCTCATGGGTATAAACAGTAGCTTTACAATTAAGAAACGAAGATATTTTAATTCCTTTGCACTGCAAATATTCTTTTTATGGCTTGGAAGGCTAGCCCTGCTTTCCGGTGCTAGCATTGTATGAGCAACTTGACCATATAACTCTGAACTTCCAGTAAGCAGCTTACTGTTTTTAACATGTGGCGTGTATTTTACAAAGTTTGTATCTTGTAAATATAGAAAAATAATATTATTAACAAATAACTCTTTAAGTATGCCTTTAAACTATGTATAAATTACATGGGATTTTTTTTTCTCTTGAGATTGGAACCTGATTATTTTAACACCTAGAAACTAGCTGTGTATTATTATTAGAGGATAACAGTTATCTTGAGAACAACTTTGGGAGAGAACATCTATTATGTAAACATGGGAGTAGTTAAGCTAATTTACTACTCTGGCTATTTAGAGTCAGTAGTACTATTGTGCATGCTTTACTATTGTGGGCTTCAAGCCGAAAAAATTGTGACGTGTTCGAGCAGGATCTTCTAAAACAGTAATGTTTCAGCAACTTTCAATCATTTCTTGGTACTCTTATGGGCTGGGCCTGAAAATAATTACTTTTTCTACTGTGAAATTTAACAGTATTGTCTAAATTGTTTGGGCGCTCTCTCATGGCCCACCCATTTGTTTGACTCAGACTGTATGAATGAGGATGGCAGCTCGATTTGCTGTTTTATAACTACCTAAGAGCAAACTAGAGTGTGTCATACTATTGATGTAGTGAGTAAAAGCTGTCTTACCTCTGTAACTTAGCAATGTGGTTTTCTTTCAATTAACATTTATCAGCATCCCAAGTTTTCAACAGCATCTGAGTACACAGAGCACAGTAGTTCATGTGTGTGTTGGTTATTCTTTGCAATGCTTTATGTAAATGTTACATTAATGTGCAACCTTCCAAGTCAATAAAATATCATTATTCCACAAAAGGATCTAGAAAAGATCCTTTATTGTTTTTGTAGATGTTCTACAAAATCTAGAAAAATCATCAGTCATAGCCGTCATATTCTTCGTCGTATTACCTGGTCAAAGTTGATAGGAAGTTTTATGTCCTGCTTATGCTCTTTGTGGAAAAAAAATTACAAATTTAAACTGAGAAATTGAAGCTTCTATTTTTTTAATATTTTTTTTTTGATTGGAAGAAAGTATAAATGACCCTCCAAAGTCAGCTGTCCTTGTGTGTGTGTAGTATCAGTATTGTTATTGTTTATCCGTCCAGTATGGGAACATACGGCTGTAGCGTGGTAGCTGTTGAACAAACACTTACTGTCAGCTGAAAAGATCAGTCTCAGTCACCTCTACTAATATTTTGATGAGAAGGCTTCTTTCGTAAAGAAAACCTGTGGAAAATAAAGTGCATTGCAGTTAAGGTATCTTCTGGCAGGAAGAAAGGTATGATAAAGCAGCATTATGGTGAGATTTTTGTCTGTTTTTTTTCTGATTAGTTTCTCCCTGATTAGGTTTTTCAGTTTACGTTGATGGTAGCTTCGTGTGTTGTGGTTTTCTGGAGAATTGTGGTGGTATCTTACTGTAGAGCTACTTTTATGTTGTCTGTGTTGTGTCAGTGTAACGTTCTGACTTTCGTGTGCTACATGGCAGAAGATACTCTTTCGGTGGATGGTTTTGGAGTATAGTTTTTTAAGCTTGCAAGTGCTCATGCTCTGGCTGTTCTAGTCCGTTCACTGCAGCTGAAAACAGTGCTTAGCGGATGTCCTACTCATTAGGTACTTACTCTGGTTCAGTCGTGTTACTTTCCTTGTATTGTCTTTGACTAGCATTAGGTGTTTAAACAGATTCTGTTAGCGCTGCTGTGCTTTGCTTGAATGAAAGTTTGTCAGACGGGTCCAGGGCTTTTAACTTTATTGTTTGCTTTAAAAAGTGAACAGAAGATACTGTTTTCTGTAAGAAACTCATTGTCTATATACAATAGGCATCCATTACTCTAATCTCTGAAGATGCTGTGGAATAATGCCTTACAATTTAAGTTAAACGCCTTAAAAAATGAGTAGTGGTATTTATTTTGTTTGGAGTCAGGAGAGAGAAGAGGAGGGGAGAAGAGGTTGGATTTTTTTTTTTTTCTCTGTAGGCACTGGAGTAAGCTTGTCTGAAAGTTCCCAAGTTAATTGTTTCAAAATCTTTTTCTGGTGTATTAGAGTAAATGCCACAATCAGAATTGTGCTCTATTGTTTCTGTGATTTTGAAGTAAATACTTGGATTTACCCCAAGCAAGATTGTGAAAGGAGAAAGGAGCTTAACTTTGTCTCAGTTTAGCTCAATGAAAGAGGCATTTCTTACAAACTTGCTGACTGACTGCTTGCTTTTCTTTTTTTTTAGGCTGAATGCCTGCTAAATATATACATGCTTACTTCCAGTCATAACAATACGCAAATCACACAGTTACATGATTCATGTCCGCTCCTAAAGTGTTAGTGAAGATTGCTCTGTAAAGTGCAGTATGGAGGTCTTTATTTTAGGCTCGGTGGTTAGGTTTTTTTTAAGTTCTGTGTTCTTTTGAAGAAAGGTATGTGTGCCAGTTCTGGTGCATTGGTAAATCTTTTGCGTCAGCAGATGTCATTTCTTATTGCTTACTTTTAATTGTGAACTGCTGTGGTATGTGTCAGGACATCCTGACTCTGGAAACCATATGGTTTACCAGCCATCTCTTTGTAAACTTACTTCCTTTGGATTGAAAAGTTGTGTACTCTGCAAAGAAAGCCTTGTACTGCTTGACTGGATCACTGCCTTGAACTAAATGTTAGCATTTTTTGGATGAGAATGCGTAGAACTAATGGAGTTGTACTGTAGAGCAAGTTTTGTATGACTTTCTTAAAAGCTTGTGCTAGAGTTGAAGGTTCTAGTAATGTGATGTGTTTATCTCTACAAGTGCAGCAGAAGGTGAAGCCTTGTAAACCACGATGACCACAGGATCCTGTTTTGATGTGTGTATGTGTGTAATGATACTGGACAGAAGAAGCCTTTCTAGAACATCTAAAAGAGAAACTAATTCTTCATTATAACTGCATGTTCTTTCAGTATAGCTGAATGGACTGACTGTTGAAAATAGACCAACTAGCATAAGCAATTTGCCTTTTCCTGTTTTTATATTTTAATGATATTTCTAGTGTATATGAAAACCACTTATATTTTGCTTGTTGACACATCTGATTGAAAAGATAAGCTTCAGAAGGAGAATTCGTTGTTCAGGAGATCTAAGTTAGGATAAATAAGCGATTCAAAATGATTGCAGCCTTTTTTGCTTGTGGTCTGCTCTCATTGCTGACTCTTTTTCTCCTGAAAAAAAATACTTTCTCTTTTCAGATGTTTTTTTCTTTGTGCTTGTTGTTCCAGAAAGTTCTAACACCTAATCAATGATACTGATTTGTATCATCTATAGTTGACTTTGGGTAGAATGTCTATCTTGTTTCAAGTTTTCACTAAATCAGAAAGCAGACAACAAAAGTTCAGATGAAAAATGTCTGTGTTTTTCATAAAGGTTTTCACTTCTGTCTTTGGGATTCCAGTTCTTCTAGTTCTTCTACAAAAAGAAATTCACGTATGTTTCCGCATGGATGATTTGCAGATCTGTCTACGCATGTAAAATTCTTTGCTCATGTTTCTGAACTCTCCTTAAAGAATTTTGTCTGTCAGCTTGACTTGAGCATAACTAAAAGAAAATATTTAATCTCTTTCATAAATCTCTTTTGTTAGTTCCTTACTTGATCTTCTGGGGTGACACCATCACCATCATCCTGCCTTCACTCGGGCAACTCTTTCACTTCAACTGCTCTTCGAAAAGTTGTGTCTCAATCTTTCAGATCAATCCATTCACCTAAATCTCTCATTCAGGCTTTACTATTTTCTGTGTCAGTAAGTTGAGCTTTGCTTTTCTGACCTCGAAGGAGTGCCATCATATCCAACCTTCATTTTTTGAGAGCGCTGCTACAGGCATCTCCTAACTCACGATTTGGACTGTACTGTCTTTTCTTTATCCTGGTAACCTTCTCTTTATCACATGAAATATAAAGTAGTTATTTTCAGTTTCAAAGTGTTCCGCTGCCTTGCTCTTGCAGTTTCAGAGTTCATTACCTGGTTAAGAAATGATCAAACATCTTTACTTTTTTTTGTAATTTTGTTTCCTTCCAGCTTCTTTCCAAACTTAGGAGGAATTCCTTTTTAAGTCCCTAAATTATCTTAGAGCTTGCCTTGAGACCTTGCTGTTGATATCTAGACATACTTAAAGAGTGGTTCAGGGCACCAGCAGTTAGCATGTTCAGTGGTGTTTACCTACATCCATCTGCAGGCTTTTGTTTCCTACTGGAAGTGTGAATTTCTCTGTGGGAAGGATTGTGTTCTGCAACTCCTCAAGAAGCGTTGCTGATTCAGTACTTGGTCTAATACACGAAAGAAAAATAAGAATTATTGAAGTAAAAATGGATCGATGCATTGAGGAGAGTTACTGCAAATATCATGTGTTAAATACTGTTTTTGAGTGGTGCTAGCATTTCCGTAGTGCTTACAGGTTTGCACTGTTTTAATGCTCAGCTTCTCTTTTAAAACTTGTTTAGTGCTTGACTTTTGTCCACTCCTATTCTAACTATGATCCCAGTTGTCTAAATCTAATTGCCTAGTGTGCTTTTGTATGTATGTTTCAGAGGGGAAAAAAACAACTATGTGTTTGCTTTGCTGTTTCTGGTGCATGAAGGTCTGTTATGGCAGCAGTCATAAGGCAGTGAATTTCTTAATGGTATAGATCTAGAAATTGAAGGAGGGTAACAGCAACAGTTATACAGCTTTAGATTTAGAGAGGTGAATAGGTAGGTGGTGTAGGATATGAGTTTGTTGTGTCGTGTCCCCTTCCTCCCCCTTGGAAATCCTTAAGACTGTACTTTTTTAAAGTTCATACATTAGTATGAATAGGAATCTGCTTTCAGCAGTATTAAGATATTTTTACAGCCTCATTAGTTACCTCAAAAGAATGTCAAAGTCACTAATATATAATGTGGCAATCTCCAAATGATACCCATAAAACTTCTATACCACATGGACGTAATTTTTTTGTAAGTATTTGCATATGTACAGCTGCACACACGTGTCTGGAAGTGTCCCTCTGCAGTATTTTAGCTGAGCTTGGATAGCTCAGTGCAACAGCACTCAAAAACTACGCATTAGTTTTGATCGCTTCTGCTTTCTAAACAGAGCATTACAAAACAAACTACCAGAGAATTTAGGTAGCCAGAAGATAATTACTCTAACCTTGTATATGTTTAGGAAACAAAAGTAGTACCACCTTCTAGAAACACTTTCAGTGGCAACTAGATTTAAGTAAATGTGTTCAATTAATCTGAAGCTTATTCTTTTAAGTAATATATATAGTTTACTTAATTTTTGTGCCACTTAGTAATATCATGATTCCAAGTCCATTAAGATGCTACCATCTGTTCAGCCATGAAATGGAAAACATCGAGTTTACGATGTTTTGTTTCCTAGTTTATGACACTTGTTCGTGAGCGACTTAATTTCTGTCACAGTTAATTGCTTTTGAGCCATTGGTGTCGTTCAGACCATTTTCATATGTGCAGACCTCTCAAACCTTAAATTCCTATGTTCTAAGAGATTATATTGTTGGATAGAGAAAAGAGAGCCAGCAGATGACAAGGTAGTTTATAAGGTCAGTTCTTAGTAGAGACATTTAGACATCCATAAGGAGGTTCACCTGCAGCACACAGCTCCGTATGAAGCTATGGCACTTGGCATTATTTACATGCTGTGTTTTGATAATATACTCCTTAGCATATAGTAGGCAGGCAGAGACATTCTTCCTTCAGATGGAAAACCACAAAGTGTGTAAGTAAGCTTGTTTGCTTTTTATAGATGTGACAGGATTAAGTTAAACTTTATGTCCTTTGACATTAGAGACTATGTTGGGATTTCACAGAATATAAACAAAGTAGGATTTAATTCTTTGTGCCCGGAGGTTAGAAAAGTATGCTTACACCTATTAATTTTAAGATGTCGGATCAATTTTTGCCCCAACATATTTCTTGACTTCTACATTCTCTTTTTTTTGCTTGTAGGTAAGATTGTGCCAAAACCCAAAGCTTCAACTCAAAAACAGCCCCCCGTACATACTTGACATCTTACCTGACACTTATCAACATTTACGACTTGTACTGAGCAAATATGATGACAACCAGAAACTTGCACAACTCAGTGAGAATGAATATTTTAAAATCTACATTGACAGTCTCATGAAAAAATCGAAACGGGCTATAAGACTCTTCAAGGAAGGAAAGGAAAGAATGTATGAGGAGCAGTCACAGGACAGGTAAGTGAAAAATCTAAATATGAAGTAGATTGTCTGGCCTGTCTGCATTCTTAACTCTACAGCCATTGTGTTTTGACATTTTTAATTATTTAAAGAGCAGAAGTATTTATTGTTTGGATTCATTGACCCTGCAGGTCAACCAGTAATTTGCTGGATTTGTTCCACTGTGTGCTCTTATCTGTCACTTTGACCTTTAAAACCAAGTGCATTTCCTTCACAAAAACATTTATTTTGTTGTAATTACATATTCACGGGGCCTTGCAACGTGTAGTTTTTCCTCTGACAGAGAGAAAATGACTGTTGCTTGGATTGTGCTTGACCTCCCTAGCCCGGTTTTTAAAACTGTGGAGCCGTGATGGATATTGACTGACAATGATGGAGCATAACAGTTGTGTTTTTGAGATGTATGATGTTAGCATCAGGTGATGATAATGTTAGTTTGGTGCTGAGAAGCCTTTTAGAAAACTTAACGGTTCCTGTTTTGCAGTGGTTCAGTTTTAATAATGAGGATTAATGTTCACTTTGTGTGTACACTTGGTGGTGAACGAAGAGGTCTTTAATATTTGATTTTATTACCTAATATTTTAAAAATAACATTGCAAGAACTTCTGTGCAAAACCTGCAGTTTTCTTTTTGGAAGTGGTCCAGCAATATTGTGCCAATTAGACTCTGCCGTGTTGTGGTACATCTTTATTCAAAGAAAAGATACAATGCTGTTCCCAGAGTCTCCAGTTTTCAAAGGAGATAGTGGAGAATGGGTGATGGAGAGGAAGTGAATGGAGGATTGAATCCCTGCCATTCTGTCTGCACCTGAGCTTCTATGCAGGGTTGCTGTGTAGTTTTCCAAGCTGCTGAAAGCGCTGGTGGAAGCAGTGAAATGTCTACATTCTTGTAAATGTCACTGCTGTTACAGTTGATTTATACATGTGTTCTTTCCAGATCTCTAGCAATGATTATAGTTTTTCAGTGGTAGTCTCCTGTGCTTGATAGGGTGTCTGAAGCTTAACATCTAAGGAATTCTTTTTTAACATATGTAAAGAGTGTCCCATTGTGAGTATACCTAGAGCATTTTTCCTAAAAGAAGCCAAATACGCTGTTTGAACTATTTCAATGATAACAAACTATCTTACTTGTGTTGGAATTCAGAGGTATGTAAAGAAATGTTTTCACTGTAGGTGCATTCTTATGAGAATCCCTGAAAGAATTGTTCAGCACTGAGCCTATGGGTTCTTCTTTCAATATCCAGTTTGTGTTGTGTGCACAGAAGTCATTGTGTTGCAAAGGAAATGAGAACTTTTTATGGTAAGGGAAATTTGACATGAATGGTTGCATTAAGTAAACAGGCCTTATTTTGACTTCCCTAGGTTTTATGAAACCTGACTTTACTTACGGTTTTCCTTACAGTTAGCGGTAAATTAAAGCCCTTTTGGTGTCACTTTTTCTAAAAGAGTCTGCTATATGCTCTGTACAGTCCTTCGGTGTCTTAGTAACTCCATCTAGTTGCTAGAATTGCTTTCTTCTTTCTGATTACCCACTTTGTTTTCTGCAGAAGGGTAACAGTGCTGATATAAGGATGTATTTTGTGAAGCGTTTTTTGAAGAAGGTGCAGTTAGCGTATTTACTGTCATTTTTTGGGCCATTTTTGTGGGGTGATTGGAGGGGAAGGATTTAAAACCAAAACATAGTCATGAAGTGCACTGCATCACAATAACCACTTCAGGCTCTCTAAATTTGTATTTCAGAAGGCAACAACTGTATTTTGCCTGGTTGATGTTGTTTGAATCTTGAGGAAAGGAGTGACAAAAAATGTTTCTCCTGTACTAAAATTTAGTTGTGTTTCCTATACAAACTGCATCCTGACTCTGTGTCACCGTGCTTAAACAAAAAGAGTAAGCATTGTCTCAGCAGTTCATGCCTCATGCATTTTAAATTAAATTCTGTATCTTTGACTTCAGTGCAGCCTCTTTTATCTGCTGGTGGTGGTTTATCTATATGCGTGTCCTAGTTTCAAGTTGAGTGAGGGTATACTTGTTTATTGAGCCCTATGACTAGGTACTTATTTGCTTCATTATACTTAATCACATTAGTTCTTCTAAGTTAGTAAAAGAAGCTGTTAATGTTTTTAGCTTCTTTGCTTCTGAATGTGCCTGCATTAGCCTAAATGCATTATTTGTTAATGTTATAATGCAAATGTAGGAGTCATCAATCAAATAAATGTTTTTGAAAATGTTTCTAAAATGACTGTCAAATTGAAGTGTAGTGACTTTAAAAAAGGCAAGCCAAGAGCTGCTTATGTTGATACATGGCCAGTTTCTGTGGTTTTCAGTCTTACCTTTCTGTTTTGTTTTCTGTTGGTGCCTCTATTTTCTGGATAAAACCTCATAATTAAAAAGAGAAACTGGCTGCATTCTGTATATGCATTTGATTGGTATGCTTTTAACCTATTAGGGTTATTGAATACTCTTATTTTCTATAGTGTTCATACATTTAGGAACCACTGCCTGTTGACACAAAAATTATACTCTTGTGAAGAATGTAATCAATTTTTGTTTTCAGAGATCCTGCAGACGAGACAAATGTGCCAGCCAGGTTAGGTACAAATGGCCAAACCAAAAGTTTACACTGTGACAGTGTTGCCTCTCCTGTGTTCCATGTCAAACGCATATAATGGCTATTTAAATGTAGTTGATGCTGTCATTATGTACTCCGTGGTGATGAATTTTGCTAAGCAGAGAAAGTTTGACTTACAAGTCTTTTTTATGGCATATAAATTGCGTCTACCTTCTGGGTATGCTGTCTAGTGTAAAATTATGGCCTCTCATAGTCGTCTTGCTTAATGAAGTAAGAGGTGATGTTCATTAAATTCTGTAAACTGTACTAGATACAGACGGCACAGAAGTTTTTCTATATATGAAGTAGTTTAAAGATATGTTTTTGTGATAGATTTTATCTCTTAAAGGTTATTAATAGAGGCTTATTAAAATTATTGGTTCAGGTAAACTACTTCTTAAAAGGCTTTCTGGGTCTTTGAGGGTCTGGGATGTTTGTTTTGGTTGTTTTCATTTTGTTTTGGTTTTTTTCCCCTTTGTTTACTGGGAAGTAGCCTAAAGCTGGAAGGCATCATTTCTGTGAAGTCCAAACTTACTTTTGTCTTGCTGCATTCCAGCATTATGTATCCAGAAAAAACCCCAAACTTTGTAGGCAGGCAGATTTTTCCAAATATGTTAGCCAGGAGTAGAAATCAAGCCAGTAAGCTAGAGCAGTAACACTAGAGGAGGAATAGAGTGGCAGTGGAGAGGTTACATTTGAATTCATTCAAGATGCTGGATGTGTTCTTCAACCATTTCTTAGTAGTGGAGACAAGCATGAGCTATCCTGTGCTTACCTGTAAATTGGAAGAATACATCTTGAGATGGAACTTGCTCGTTGTCAGTTTTAATATTGCATGCCTTCTGCTATATGCCATTTTATATGAAGGAAAGAGGAAAAACACAAACCCAGGGTGTGTACTTATTTTTAACGCTCTCTTAAATGCTGTTTAATTCAGCCGGAATTAATTGGCTACTTGTTCGTAAGTGGCATTGCAGACATGGAGGAGGAAGATAAGATGAAAGGTGTGTATTTCTTAAGTAGTGGGCAGTACAGATGAAGATGGCAAGAGGGAATAGCTGAAGTGGTTTCAGGGTTGATGTGGAAAGACGTATGTGTATGTAGGGAATGTCAGAGCCAAGGAAGTCCATGGAGGTGATCAGAAAACCATTCCTGTACAGAAAGTCTTGCAAAATTCTCCTGTGCATCTAGCCATTTAGTGTCTTGGTTCAAATTGCGGTGTTTCTAGATTTTAAAGCTTGATTAGGCATTTAGTTAGTGCACAGTTTTTCTGTTCTCTAAGTCAGGATGGACTTCAGTTAGTAGCTGCAGCGTAGTTAACAGCCCTTTCTGTACTGTGCTGTGGTGAGAGGCAGCTTACCCTTCTTTGAATTACCTCATCTTGTACCACAAGCTTGCTGTTTTATTTACAGGAAGTTAGGAAGTTTATAACTTAGCTGGCCTTGTAACTTGTTCATGTCTCCAGACAG
>NW_009712610.1:0-243 GCF_000703405.1 Apaloderma vittatum
TACGCTCGCCACGTAGTTTCAATGTGGCTCATTCAGCACTGCCACCCGTTAAAAAATATATATTTTCCCTCCTTGTGTGTGGAGGACACAGCCTTCCACCCCCACGAATCCCAGTACGGACCTCCGCACCATGGTCTTTCCTCGGTGCTTTTGGCACCGAGAAGTTTAAAAGCGAGATCACAACCCGGGAGCCTGGTACAGGCGAAGGAGGGAGGGAGCGGCTGGGGGGCGCCCCCCCGCCCA
>NW_009712610.1:288-614 GCF_000703405.1 Apaloderma vittatum
CTTCCAGCTTTTCCTCACACTCGGTAAAAAAAAAAAAAAATTAAAAAGAAAAACACAAAACAAAAAACCCCAAACATCTTGGTGCCTGGAGAATGCCTAGAGCAGTGGTGGAAACCAGGGGAAGGGATGCACCCCTGCAACTTCCAGCGAGAAGGATGACTGCGTGCAAAATGTTGGCATGCACCAAATTTCGTCGTTTTCAGCGATTCCCCTCATTTTCAGCCGTGCCGCCCGGGGAGCTCTGGCAGCGGCGCTGCCCCGCAGGGCATAGCCCGGCCCTCCCGCTTACACCCGGCACCGACTTTAATTTCCAAGCGATGCTTTTT
>NW_009712611.1:0-1973 GCF_000703405.1 Apaloderma vittatum
CAGCCTGGGGGATACCCTGCAGCCGGGGGGTACCCTGCAGCCGGGGGCTATTCGCAGCCAGGGGGGTACCCTGCAGCAGGGGGGTACTCACAGCCGGGGGGGTACCCTCAGCCAGGGATGGCCATGCCTATTCGGTTTGGTAAGTGGGGGCACCTTGTTTGGCTTTTTTTTGGGGAGGTTGTACTAGAAACAGGGGTGCTATGGGGTGCAGCCCACCCTGGTGCTGAGGGGTGTCCCCCACTGCAGGTGATGGTGGCATTGGGGACGGCTCTCCCTTTCAGTCGGCTGACTGGGATGACAAGAAAGTCCGGCACACCTTCATCCGCAAGGTGAGTCCCGGGGGACTGGGGGCAGTACCCATCAGGGTGGGGAGCATCTGCCAGGGTGAAGGGACCAGGTGTTGACCTCCTCATCTCTCGCAGGTCTATGCCATCATCTCTGTGCAGCTGCTGCTGACGGTGGGGATCATCGCCGTGTTCACCTTTGTGTGAGTGGAGGGTCCTTCCTTAGCCTTACCCTGGAAAAGTGGGGAGCCTGGCCCCGTGTCGCCTGGCAGGGTTTCCTGAGGGGACAGTAGTTCCTGTCCCCCCTCCCTCACGCTCTTTCCTCCTGTTCCACAGTGACCATGTCCGCTCCTTCGTCCGGGCGAACGTCGCTCTCTACTACGCCTCATAGTGAGTAGGGGGTCTGCTTGCTCACGCCCCTCCAGGGGTGCCCTCTGGCAGCTGGCACCCCACAGTCACCGCCTCCCAGCCTGGGGAAGTAGGGGAGGCCCTGGTGCGGGGATCACGGGGCTGACACCCACTGTCTCTCTTTGCAGTGCTGTTTTTTTGGTGACCTACCTGGTGCTGGCCTGCTGCCAGGGACCCCGGTGAGTCGCTGGTGGCGGGGACCACCAGGGTAGGGATTGTGGATATCAGGAGCGTGGTCTTCAGGGCCTCAGCACCTGCCTGGTGTTGCCCCTGAGGAGTGGGGACAAGGGGGACACTACGTATCACCTGCTCACCTTTCTCCCACTGTTTTGTCCCCAGGAGACGCTTCCCCTGGAACATCATTCTGCTGACCATCTTTGTGAGTGGGCTGGGGCTGGCAGGAGGGGGCCCACGGCACCCCAGCTTCCCAGGCGGGCTGGAAGGGATAGGGAGGGAATGCACGGGCAGGCAGGGAGCAGCCCGCAACTGCTGGTCCCCACAGCTCCACTCACCTCACTGAACCCACCCTTCTCTCCCGCAGACGCTGGCCATGGGGCTGATGACAGGGACAATCGCCAGGTATGCCCTGCGGTGACAGGAGCTGGGGTTCCTCCTGCCCCACACCCACGCAGCTGGTTCAAATGAGGCTGCTGGGAGCTGGGGGACACTCCAGTCCCCTGGGCTCAGGGACAGCGGTGTCCCTGCTGGGGATCAGGGATGTAGGGAGTCATCAACATCCCCCTGGCAGGGGGATGCTGAAGCATGAGACGACTCTGGTGTCCCCTCCGTCTGCAGCATGTACAACACCAAGGCCGTCCTCATTGCCATGCTCATCACCGCCATCGTGGCCATCATTGTCACTATCTTCTGCTTCCAGACCAAGGCAAGAAGGGTGACGTGCTCTGCCCTGCCCTGGGGTGGGGTTCGGGCATGGGGAGCCGGGTAGTAGAGACACCTCGGGCTCTCCTGTGACATGTGTGTTCCCCACCCCTCGCAGGTTGATTTTACATCGTGCCCGGGGCTCTTCTGTGTGCTTGGCATCGTGGTCATGGTGACTGGGATCATCACCGCCATTGTCCTCTCCTTCAAATATGTGAGTGCAGGGAACAGATAGGTTGTGAGGTGCCTCAGGTGTCCCTGTTTGCGTGTCCTCAGGGCTGATATGGGCAGGGAGTTGGGTGGTCGCCCTTTGCCGGGAAGCAGGGTGTGGTGCTGGCTGTGGCAGAGGCAGCTTGCCCACAGGGAGAGGGTGTGTCGGCGTCAGCATCGGCGGCATCTCCT
>NW_009712611.1:2010-3489 GCF_000703405.1 Apaloderma vittatum
GCACCCCGGCTCACCCTGCCCGTTCCCTTCCCTGCGCAGGTCCCCTGGCTCCACATGCTCTACGCGGCCATCGGCGCCATCGCCTTCACCTTGGTGAGTTGATGGGTGGGGTGGGCAGAGGGTGTCAGGCAGGGGTCGAGGTGGAGGTCCCACCTCCTTGGACCCTGCCTGATGCCCTCTGTCCCCCCAGTACCTTGCCTATGACACTCAACTTGTGCTGGGGAACAGGAAGAACACACTCAGCCCCGAGGAGTACATCTACGGTGCCCTCACCATCTACACCGACATTGTCTACATCTTCACCTTCATCCTGCAGATTGTGGGCCGGGATTAGGCCCAGGACGTCTCCTGTCCCCCACCTCTGGCCCCTCACCCCCTCCTTTGGCACCTGTACAGAATACAGCTGCTTACCGTGACTCCTAACGCTTCGGCATCCCTACCTGTAGGCTGCTAAGGAAAGGCCTTCCCTGGATTGTTCCCGCACAAGCCTCCAAGGGCTGTGGGGGAGATTGGCTCCAGTGTTTAGGCAGTGCCTGGCTTTGGCACCACTTGGCAAGGCCATGCCGGCAGCAGAGAGCCACGGTCCTGCCTGCGCACAGGTTGCTGGCAGCAGCCACTGGGATCACGTTGGGATTTTTTTGGCAGAGCCTGGCTGGTGTAATTCACTTAGTGCCTTAAATGTGTCTCCAGCCATGCCCCTTCTCTCCCTGAGCTGCGGTAATGCCCGGTGTGGGCAGAGGGCAGCTGGGACCCCTGTGATGGGACTTGTGGCAGAGCTTACGTCGCAGAGGCCCTGCAGCCATGGATATGGGCAAAGTTGCACTTGCTAAATAAAACACTTTAATTTTCCAGATGGTCCTTGTCTTAGCAGTGTGGCGACTCCCACGAAAATCCTGTGGGCAGTCTCAGTGGGGGCTGCGGCCTCGGGCAGCACAAACCCTGCTTTGGTGTGGGAAAAACCAAGGTCGAGCTGCTCCAGGCTTGACCTCCCTCCCCTGCCTGTTCTCCTCTGGCCTTGTGGGCAGAACCCTGGCTGCAGAGCAGCAGGTTCCCACCTCTTTCCAGCATCGGAGCAAGCAGAGCCTGGGGCTGAGCATGACTGCAGCGACACAAAGCTGTTCCACTCACCCGAGGTTTATTTGTCCCTGTTCAGACCCACAGCTGCCCCACAGGCTGGACAGGAAGGGCAGGTGCCATGTGTTCCACAGGGCTGCCAGCCCCTTGGTCAGTCCCTGCAAGGTGCCATGGTTCCAGGCTAAGGCTGGTGGGCAGCCCGGCTACACTTCTCTGGCCACCCTCTTGTATCTCTCTGTCTCGTACTCGCCCTGGTTGGCTTCCATCATCTTTCGGCGTATTTTGAGCTGCTCCTGACGGTTTTTATCTACTTCTCGCTTGGCCAGGAGAAAGAGGATGATGCCGGAGGGCAATCCAATGGCCCTGCAGGTCAGCCAGCGGGGAGGAGAGAGAGAGAGAGAAGGA
>NW_009712612.1:0-633 GCF_000703405.1 Apaloderma vittatum
GCCCCGGTGTCTGATGAGGCCAGCAAGAAGGGGACGGTGTAGACCTGCTCTGAGAGCACCCGCTCGCTCTCGCTCCTGCAAGTGGAGAGCACAGTGCTGGGATCTGGACAATGTGGAGGAACTTGTTGCTCCCGGGGCTCAGCGGAGGATAGGGACTAGAGTCTTTAACTGAGCTGCTTTCTGCCTCTCAAGCGGCCCCATAGTACAGGGCTCTGGATCCACTGGTGCAACCCCACCCTTGCTGTCCCCTCCCATCGCTCACCAGTTCTGGGCCAAGCTGTTCCAGACCAGCCGATACTCTTTCACAAGCAGTTTCTGGATCACGCCCTGAAGCCCCTCATGATAATGGCTCGTCAGCGCAGCTTTGGCTGGCAGCACTATGCCTAAGGACCAAGGGATGTATCACTGCCAAAGGAGGAGAGCCGGTTCACTGTCCCAGTGTGGGGCCACAGGGTCTCCTTACCTTCCAGGGCAACATAAGGCAGACATCTCTCATCAGCTGCAGACACTATTGCTGGTAAATCATCATCAACCTGGAGCTTTGGGGCTTCCTGGAAGAGCAGGTACTGAACGTCAACACGGATAGGGGCGGATGGGCTGGCAGGCAGAGGGCGGATCATGCATGGCTTTGTG
>NW_009712612.1:653-966 GCF_000703405.1 Apaloderma vittatum
TGGGCATCGTGACATCCGCAGAGGATGCAGCAGCAGGCTACAGTCATTCGTAAGGTGCACCCAAATCACAGGCTCGGGGCTGGGCAACACAGGGCAGAGGGGAAGGGACACTGGGCAGGAGAGGGCATGTGAGGGGCAGGGCTACCTGTATGCGTGCCACAACTCTGGCTTTCTTCCTGTACAGGTAGTAGAAGAGGCCGGAGAAGGCGAGGCTGGAGCCCAGACACAGCAGCTCCCCAGGCGTGATGCGCGGCGCATCCATGGTGCCAGGCTTGGGCGGCGGCACGCCTGCAAGGGGAGCGTGTTGGCTGGG
>NW_009712613.1:0-1128 GCF_000703405.1 Apaloderma vittatum
GATTCTGTGGCTCTATGAGAAGCTCTGTTGTAGAACATCCTCCTCAATGCTCTCCCATGTGCGACTAAACCTGGGAGTGAGCGCAGCTTCAGCAGGTTCACGGATGACACCGAGCTGTGCGGTGCAGCTACAGAGTCACAGAGTGTTGGGGCTGGGAAGGGCCTCGAAAGGAGCAGTGCCACCCCCTGCCAGAGCAGGGTCCCCCAGGGCAGCCCCACAGGAACGCTTCCAGGCGGGTTGGAAAGTCTCCAGAGCAGGAGACTCCACACCCTCTCTGGGCAGCCCGGGCCAGGGCTCCGGCACCCGCACAGCCCACAAGTTTCTCCTCATGTTTTTGAGGAACCTCCTGTGCTCCAACTTGCGCCCGTTGCCCCTTGTGCTGTCACTGGACATCCCTGAGCAGAGCCTGGCTCCGTCCTCCTGACACTCCCCCTTTACGTATTCGTAAACATTAACGAGGTCACTCCTCAGCCTCTTCCAGGAGTCAAAGCAGTACGAGGTGAGATGATGGACAGTGGCATCTGAGAGATCTCTGGGATCGTCAGGAAGTGCAACCATCAAACAATCCGTTTATGAAACATGTTATTCCAGTGGTGTCTTGTTCCATTATAGCCCAAAAAAAGAAATCGGTGTTCTTTGGAAACGCGCTGAGCGTGAGGAAAATGCGCTGAACGTGAGGTCGGTTTGCTCCAGAGAAGGGGTGTCTTTGGGAGAAATTTTGTCATACAGAGGGACCAGGACAGGCTGGGGGGGTGGGTTCAGCAAGGCCAAGTGCCAGGTCCTGCACCCAGGTCGGGACAGCCCCAGCGTTGGTACGGGGTGGGCGCAGGGCTGTAGAGCAGCCCAGTGTGAAAAAGGGACTTGGGGGTGCTGATGGGTGACAAGTGGGTCGTGACCCACCTGGTAAGAAAGACGGGGTAAGTCAGCAGAGTCCGTTGTGACCGGACAAGGGGCGATGGTTTTAAACTAAAGAGAGTAGAGTCAGACTGCGTCTAAGGAGTAAAACTTTTACCCCTGGGGTGGTGAGACAGTGGCACAGGCTGCCCAAAGAGACCGTTGGTCATTCAAGGCCAGGCTGGACGGTACTCAGAGCAACCTGATCTGCTTAAAGATGTCCCTGCTCACTGC
>NW_009712614.1:0-5160 GCF_000703405.1 Apaloderma vittatum
CTGGCGGTGACGGAGGCCGGTGTTTTTAACGTCAGCGCCTGGGTCCCGTTGGTAACTTGGCCGGCGGTGCCTGCTGCTTCTCGCATCGCAAGTGGGCCATGTTGGCCCCCACCTGCCTTGCTGCAGACCGTCCGTGGCGGGGCTGCCCCCCGCCCCCTCCCCGGGCTAGGCCGAGCCGGCACTCCGCGTCGTGGTTGGGAGCCAGAGGCGAGTGTAAACTTTGACTCTCTGCTCCCTTCCAGTGCAGGGAGTGTGTCGTCATCCAGCCTGGAGGCTGGGTGTCGCTGTTGCTTCTAGGGATGACTCTAAAACGAGCTGGTTTTAGGTCACTCTGAAATTCAGATTTGATAGCAGTTTCCTCAAATAGGAAGCAAGTTCGCTTTGTGCGTTTGAAGCTTTTCTTTCAGCACTTAGCTGGAGTAGCTGCATTGCCACAGTGCTAAGTAACCGACTATGAATTTGGACAGGGGTCCTACTGGTTTTGTCACTCGTGTAGAAAACCTCTTCTGCTTAAGAGGCAGATAAGCACTAAAGGCCTCAAGCCTATATAAAGCAAACACTGCAAAGCCTAAGGGTGTTTTGGGGACTCTCAGAACGTGAAGAAACATTTAAGACAATCAGGTAACCTACTCCCATATTAAGGGCAATAGAGAGCCATTTCCTGCTGTTTAAATGCTTCTTGTAAATGCCCTGTAGCCTTCTCTGCATCCTTAAGCACATACATGTCTTTTGAAAGAGAAAACCTTTTCTGTTTGGTTGTATGTGGCTATTTTGAAATCATACTCATGTGACTCCTGCTGCTTACCTGTGTTTAGCTAGTCTCTTCCAGGTAGTTTTCCCTTTCACAGTCCACATGAGTTTATGCTGACGTTGGAGTTACAAAGTTCCCTGGAAATACTTTACAATAAGAACATTGTGTGACCAAGTTGTAGGGGGGAGAGTGTGGGAGAGCAAATCATAAGCCTATATATTTTAGGGCATACTAAAATAATGTTAAGTGATTAATATTGAGTAATGTGAAACCTCAGAATGCTGATCTAGGTAAAATGTGTGGAGTGCACTGGGAGTACAGCAATGTTTCTTAGTCATTGTGTCGTATTTTCCTGACAGATAGATTGGTACTCAACTTTCACATCAGTGTCTACACAGATCACAGTTTTCATTCTTATAAAGGTCAACATTGCCTACTGTGGGGAAAGGAGAATATTCAGATGATACAGAACAGCTTTGTAGCCATCCTCCTTATTGACTTCTACGTATTCTGTTGTTAACAAAGTTCCTTCAGTCATTCTTTCAAAGCTTTATGGTACTGAGCTGAGACTCTGATGTAGACGCTTAAAAGCAATTGTCTGTCCCAAAGGTGTCTAAACCTTAATGCCCAAAAAAGCCGTAGGCTGTCTCTGCATTTTGGGAACTACCCATAGTGTTAGGCCTTTTAAGAGAAGATGCCTGGCCTGGTTTAGAATGCCTTATGTTTGATTGTAGCATATTTTTCTTTCCACCAAGGCTTGTTTGCTTTGATGGTATTACAGAGCCAGGGATTTCTTTATTGAGATTTCCATAACAAATAGTAACCAATGTTTATCACTTGATTAATTTTAAAATACAATTTTTGACTTTTTAATTTCTAGGTGGGAATCACTACACTGAACAGCAATAAACCTTGCTTTGCCAAACAGAATAGGAACTAGGAAATTTTACATCAAGAAGAATTAAAAGGAAGTTCCTTGCAGAAAGACTACTGGAGTCATGGATGAATATGGAAATGGCTATAGCAATAAAACAGATACTAGCCTGCAAAAGAAAAAGGGAGCACTTGGTCACTATGGAAGCAGTCCCAGGCGAGGGCCACGTGGTGTTTTGAGTAGCCCAAAATCACTTCAAAACACAACTTACAGTCAAGGGCCAAAATTAAGTGATAACCAGAAAGACCAAATAAAGAAGTGGATATCTGATGAGCACCGTGGCACTTCTGACACCTGGAGAGAGTACAGATCTGCTGCCTGGGTTCCTGCGCATAGCAGGACAAGAAAGGACTCTTTTCATGAGCTTGAAGGTCCTGGAAACAGAAATGTGAGACGACAGCTTCAGGAAGACTTGATGACTGAAGACATGCCAGACATGCAAAAAGGAAGCTCTGGTAATCAGCATATTTGCTTGGTTTTACATAGCTGTCCAGTAAAATAGCTTTCTGTGTGTGTTACTGGAAAGTAAAATTTCAAGATTCACTGTTAGAAGTTGTTTTTGCTCTGCCATGTACTGCAAACTATTGACTGTGCTATATGTCAACACCTTAAACAAATTGTTGCAGCAAATGGTACAGAACTTGTTTTATAAATTGTATGGTCTTTGTAAGTTAGTTTATAAGCAACAAAAGTAAATAGATTGAGAAATCTGTGTAATGTCCCTGTTTGCCAGTTTTCCAGGTACAATTTGATTGAATCTGTCAAGGCTGATAAGGGACATTTCAGTTAAATTGATAGAGGGTAAGATTTTGGAGCTACCAATGAGATCTGTCACAGCATATCTTAAAGCAGATTGAAAACAATACCTCGAAGGTATTGTGAGAACTTAATATTGGCAACAGTAATACAGCAATAACACAAAACTAATTCTCTATGCCTATGGAACTTCTCTGTGGGTAGTCAGTACTGATAAAGAGGCTGCAAACCTTAGGTATGAAATGCAGTGACAGGCTGAGGGAGGATAAAGTGATCAATATCATAAGATCTTCATTGAATGTGAGTACTAGAATGAAATATAAGCAGACCAAAGCAGAAAGAGGAAGCTTTAAAGAAGAGAATATAATCACAAAGAAAACAGAAACTGCACAAACTGTAAACAATCTCCAATCTTTCTGCAAAAGGAAAGGGTAGGGAGGCACACTATCAGTCTTCAACTATCTAGAAGGGTATTTTAAAAAGCTGATGTAGTAATCTGGCTTGCATCTTTCCAACAGATGGGACACAGAGCAGTGGGCCTAAAGTTGAGCAAGAAAGGTTCAGATGAGGAATGAAGGGAAAGTTTCTAATGGTAAAGCTAGGGAAGTACTGGAGAGGTTGTCTGGGCAGCTTGTTGAGTATGTACCTAAAGGCCTTTTAAGAACAGGTTAGGTGAGTGTTGTTGCTCAGGATTGACAAAGTTCATTTCATCCTGCTGCAAAGCACAGGCGTGACATAGCTCACCTCTTGAGGTCCCTTCAAAAGCTCTAATTCCTATGTCAAATAGCAAAAAAATACTAGAAATGTTTACTTTAGTATTTCCTTTAACTTGAAATCTTTCATGCAGTTACACAGAATCACAGAATGTTAGGGGTTGGAAGGAACCTCAAAAGATCGTCTAGTCCAGCCCCACTGCCAGAGCAGGATCACCTACAGTAGGTGGCGCAGGAACATGTCTAGGCAGGGTTTGAGTGTCTCCAAAGAAGGAAACTCCACAACCTCCCTGGGCAGCCTGTGCCAGTGCTCTGTCTCCCTCACAGTGAAAAAGTTTTTACTAGTATTTTTGTGGAACCTCCTGTGTTCCAGCTTGTATCCATTGCCCCTTGTCCTGTCATTGGATGTTGCTGAAAAGAGCCTGGCTCCATCCTCCTGACACTCCCCCTCGGCATATTTATAAACATTAAGGAGGTCACCCCTCAGCCTCCTCTTCTCCAAGCTAAAGAGACCCAGCTCCTTCAGCCTTTCCTCATGAGGGAGGTGTTCCTCTCCCTTCATCATCTCTGTGGCTCTGTGCTGGACTCTCTCCAGCAGTTCCCTGTCTCTCTTGAGCTGAGGGGCCCAGAACTGGACACAATATTCCAGATGTGGCCTCACCAGGGCAGAGTAGAGGGGCAGGAGAACCTCTGTCGACCTACTAGCTGCTCCCCTTCTAATACACCCCAGGATGCCATTGGCCTTCATGGGCATCCTGCTGTCCACTAGAACGCCCAGGTCCCTTTCTCCTACCCTGCTCTCCTTCCTTTACCTTTATCGTTTTTTACTGTATCTCATGATGAGAGAGTTTACCAAATCTCTGAGGTACTGATTTTTCTGCAGGAGATTTAATTTTAACTTGCCTCTAGCTCTTTATTTAGTCATTAACCTATAATTAGATTGTCACTACTGCAAATACCAAATATTAGGTGTATTTTTTTATGGAATAATGGGTAAGCAGGTAGTTGTCACGCTCTTTCCTGCAAGGTCATTCATTTAATACATATTTTTCTCTCTACACTGATTAGTAAAAATGTAGTCAAACAGCTGTAATGGGTCTTAGGGGTTTGAGCAGGAGAGTTGAGAAGTGATGTGTAAAGTTCAGAGACTTGGATTTCTCCTTCTGCTCGTTGGAGCATCCTTTGGAGTACTGTCCCTACAACCTATTAAGCCTTAGCTCTGTTTATTCCAGTATAAACTACTGCTGCTGCTGGAAGATTTTTTTTTTTACCACTCTTGTCCTTTTGTCTACAAAACATAATATGCAGCTGAGTCAACTGAATCAAACTGGTTGAAAATACACAACCAGATTGCCTCTCTATTGACAATTATTAGCTAAAAATTGGGTTCACAGGAAAGAAACTCTGTAAATGTATTTGGGAGGGCAGTTTTGTATTATCCTATTTAATTACAAATTTAAACTTCAAGTTATGATAAGAGTTTTGGAGCCTAAGGAAGTTGCATAAACTTTCTCAAAAGTGTGAATCTTCAGAAATTCCAGGTATCTGAACATCCTCTAGAGCTGTTCAAGTGAAAAATAAGATGTAACTTAGTTATGTGAAAATATCGCTTGTGCATATTTAGTCCTGAGATTTTTACAGGTATTCTTTGGACCAGTAGTAATTCCTGCTTCAAAATGATGACTTTTACTTGCTTAGGAGTAAAAACGGTATTTACATTAATTTATTCAAAAATTTCTGCTGTAAATGTAACAAGCTTTCTGCCAGTTTTATAACTTTATTCAGCAACATGTGCAAACACTGAGCAAGTTCCTCATTTATTATCTTGCATAGCCAATAAGGATTTTGCTTGTGTGGTGTTTTTTTTTTCATTTGTCTATTTGATAGAGTGAAGGTAGTACTGATCTATATGCTGATTTAACTGAAAGGCAAGTAACACAAACAGGCAGTTATTACTAGTGATAATAAATTGTTGTATGGAGAAAGCTGAGGTGCTTAATGCCTTC
>NW_009712615.1:0-204 GCF_000703405.1 Apaloderma vittatum
GGATGATTGAGGGACTTGAACATCTCTCCTGGGAAGGGAGACTGAGAGAACCGGAGTTGTTCAGCCTTGAGAGGGGATCTTATCAAATATCCGAGGGGTGGGCTCAAGAGGAAGGAGTCCAACGGAGAGCCATGAGGATGATGAGGGGCTCTAAGGAGTCCAGAGAGCTATGGAGGATGATGAAGGGACTCCAAGGAGACCAAG
>NW_009712615.1:265-805 GCF_000703405.1 Apaloderma vittatum
GCTCTAAGGAGTCCAATGGAGAGCTACGAGGATGATGAAGGGCTCTAAGGAGTCCAATGGAGAGCTAAGAGGATGATGAAGGAACTCTACGGAGAGCCATGAGGATGATGAGGGGCTCTCAGGAGTCCAGAGAGCTACGAAGGATGAAGAATTGACTCCAAGGAGTCCAATGGAGAGCTACAAGGACGATCAAGGGACTCTACAGAGAGCTACGAGGACGATGAAGGGGCTCTAAGGAGTCCAACCGAGAGCTACGAGGATGATGAAGCACTGGAGCATCTCTCCCGTGGCGGGGAGCAGACAGAGGGCGAAGGGCCCTCAGGAACCCAACGCAGCAGCTCGGACGCCTTTTTCCCACCCTGGGACCCTCGAACTCACCGGAACGCCCGGTGGCTCCACTTCTCCTGGTCCACGGCGGGGACGAGCCCGCTCTTGGCGGCCCAGAGGACGTTGTCGCAGGCGAAGAACATGGCCCTGTTGAGGTGGCCCAGGGTGACGCAGAAGCGCAGCACGGCGTCCGACAGGTGGATCGCTCGCTTC
>NW_009712616.1:0-9040 GCF_000703405.1 Apaloderma vittatum
GGGGCTGCGGGGGCCTGTCCAGGTAGAAAAGGACCTGTGGGGCTGGGCTGGCCATGGGCGGAGGACACGGCACATCCATGTACACCAGTGGCCGCGTGGTCACCTCCCGCATGTTGCCCACCGAGGTGCTTTTACTGTTCCCAGCGAACTGGTGGTGTGGCCGAAAGGAGGTCAAGGGGTTCCTGGCGCTGAAGAGGTCGGTGGGCTCCCACGCTCGCTCCAGCTCCAGCTCAGCGTAGAGCAGTGGGAAGGCGCACGAGCTTTTGGAGTGAGGCAGGAAGGTGGGGGACGCTTCGGGTTTGGAGCGCTCCAGCTCAGCAGCAAACGTCACCTCCACGGCAGAGCTCCGGCGCCGGCTGTCCAGCGTGGGCTCGGAGGTGTGCACCCCGTTGGCATGGTAGGAGCCCCGGCTGCCGTAGGCTAGGCACAGCTCCTCCACCTGAGCAGGGGCAGAAGACAGGTGGGTGCCCAGCCCACCCCCGAGGGGCAGGGGGAAAGCAGGGCAAGCAGGGCCAAGAGAGAGCCTGCAGAGCTGAGGGTCTGGCCTCCTGCTGAGCTCTGCCAGCTGAGGCCATGATGCCAAGGCCTCATCCAGCTGATGCCAAGGGGAAATACCTGCTTGGAGACGTCGGTCAGGAGGTCTGGGGAGGAGCGACACTGCCTCTCATCGTAATGGCATGAGTAGTGCTTCCTGCAAAGCCAAAAGCACGGGTAGGTGCATGGTCTGTAGGTTGTCCCCCTCCTCCACCCAGGTACCACCCCCTTCGATGCCTCCCAGTACCTCTCGAAGGGCAGACTCTTCATCTTCGCCTTCCTCCCATGCTCCAGCAGCTGCCGCTGCGTCCTCCCACTGCAGCAAGGAGGGAGAGTGTGAGCAGCACCACCAGCCCCAGCCCTGAGCATCCCCTCATCCCAAGGGCTTGAGAAGATGCGGCAGCACCAAGGCAGTGGTCTCTCCAGGAAAAGCATCTGTCAGGCATCATCCTCTTGCATCCAGCCAGAGCTGACACAAATAGGAGGCTCTGGGCCATCCTCACACCCTTCCTGGTCTCATGTGTTCAGTTTTCCCCAGGACTTTACCTGTAGCGGAAACTGGAGCCCTTGCTGCAAAGAAGGGCTTTGGGCTTTGACTTGGGCTCTTCTGACAGCCTGAAGAAGGCATGATACTCCACACATGTCTTCCAGAAAGCCTTGCAGGCATCCCGGCTCGCCATGGTGAACTCCAGTGTGTCCTTGCACAGTGCCTGCAAGGCCAGAGACAAACAAGCTGGCAGCAGGACTGCAGGACCAGGCTCTGCCATTTGCCCTCCTAAGCCCACGAAGGATCACCCTGTGCTGGCTCCGGCCTCTGGGAACGCCGGGGTGGCACATGTCGTGTTCAAGGGGGAGGAGGATCACCCGTGAGAAGCAGAAACAGATTTTATCAAAACTGGGGCTTTGCGTGTCTGATCTTCTGTACACAGCTGCCCGCTCCTGAGCTTGGCAGCTGCCTGCAGTGTGATACTTACAGAGATGTTTGCATGGAGCTTGATGAGAAAATGTTTCCTCTTGAAACTCAGTTTGCGGATTTTGGACCAGTTGAACGTGTTAATCTTTGTATTGCCCTGTAAGGATGAACACAGTGGTTGCAGCAGGATGGGGCAAGTAAGGATTGCAGAAATACAATGGGGCAAGACCTGAGCCTGTAGGACACTATGCAAGACCCCAACACGGCTCTCACTGCTCTAGAGGTCTGGGGAGGGGGTGCCAGGATTTGATGTTTCACTATCAGCTGGTCCAAAAGTGGGAAAAGAGGTTCAGGGATTAACTATTCATACTGAAGCTATTTGTAGAACTCCAGGATCCCAAGAATAACCTCAGGAGGTCAAGACAAGAAGTGCCGTCTGTCTCAGCTCATCACATGAGTTAGTGCAGAATCAGCCCCCGCCCCCACAAGAAGACAGACCCTTCTCTCCTTTGCTGGGAAGCCTAGCAGAGCTCAGCTCCCTCCCACGTCTTTAGACCTGGTTGAAGCATGTTGCAAGCATATCTTACCCCTCATTATCACTAAACATCAATTTAGACACAGCTGCATAACACTAGTGTCATGGCAGGACCAGGAACAATTGTGTTACTCCATGCTGTAGCACCGAGACCCTCTTGGCTTCCTGGGAGAGCCTAGATTTTTAATGGGCTCACAGATGCTCTAATCATGCATGAGGGGTGTTTATGGCTCTGAATAAATAACCGGGTCTGGCAGCACTAATTATGAGCAGCAGACCCACAGTTAGGATTTTTTTTTTTTCCTGCTCTGGCAAGATGTTCCCAGGTTGAAATTAGCCAATGTGGGAGGCAAGTGCTGTTTCACGCCGGCTGCGACAAGTCTGTATTTATTCTGCAGCTACACTGTGATTACAGCGTTATGTAATTGCACAGACATGAGGTGGCTATTTTCGCTGGAAGATTATACGGTGAACACATGTGACGCAGACATGTAACCTGTGGCGCTTACATGGCCACACTCACCGTGACAAGAGCCACGAGAGCCAGGGCAGGCACGGTAGCACGCAGCTGAAGATGATGGACATGGTGGGACTGAGCCCTGCAGCCATGGCCTGGAGGTTCACCTCCACACCCGAGGTTTGCTGGGGCATGCTCCCTCTTGCAGGACTGGGGATGGTTTAGAGCATGCAGAGGGGAGGATGGACCCCCCCCAACCGGACATGATGTCCCTGGGGAAAGGCCGCCCCGCCTGGGTGCTGGTAGCCCATCCCAAGCCCCGGGCTCACCCGCAGGACCAGCACCCCCATGTGTGTCACAGCCAGGTTGATCTGCGTCCCCTCGCCGTCGCTGGCAGGGTGCGGGCGAATCCCATACATCTCCAGCTTCCTGGCCACGTCCAGCAGCTGAACATCTGACTCAGCCGGCGTCTTCCCACTGGAGGCACAAACGCATTGGGAAGCAAGAGTGAAAAGGCAGCAGCTGAAATGGCCTGAAAAAAAGTCATTTTTAGATGTGCACACACTGGCATCACACCCAGCCCACTGCTGGTCCTGCCAGCTACTAGCAACGGCCTCATCAGCAGGCACCCATCAGGTGCTTTGGGTAGGTGGCTGTGCTGTGCAGCAGCCCTCACCTGTGTCTCCGGTGATAGTGCATGATCTTGTTGTCCAGGTACTCCTGGTTGGGCAGGTACCTGTGGGTCGCCAGGTGTTGCTGGTCTGTCTCCTCCTGGAAGTCACCCAGCTCAGCTGTGAGGACATGGGGAGACTGTGGGTTAGGCTATGGGGGTTCACTGCAGAGGGAACCCCTGGCCAGACAGCCAATGCCCCATTGAGCACCCCGTCCCCAGGGAAGGGGCACCGTCCCTGCGGGCACTCGCCTGCCCTTACACTGCAGCAGGTGGGAGACGAGCAGTGCTGCGCTTTTGTCACTGCAGGGCAGCCGCCCCAGTGCCAGGTCCTTCTTGATCTGGAGGGTGAAGAGGTACCTGTAGAAGGGGACAGGAGGACACCCTGGGGGAGAGCTGGACTCAGCAGAGAGGTGGCCACTGGGCTGAGCTGTGAGGGCTCTGCTAAGTGGGGTCTGGCTGTCCCCATGCCTTTCCCAGCGCTCACCCATAGAATCATAGAATGGCCTAGGCTGGAAGGGACCTTAGAGATCATTTAATCCAACCTCCCTCTTATGGGCAGGGACATCTCTCAGTTAGATCAGGCAACACATGGGGACCGAGCGGGAATCGAACCTGCGACCTTGGTGTTATCAGCACCACACTCTAACCCAAGGGATGCAGGTCTGCAGGGTCACAGGGGAAACATGCAGTCCCTGCAGAAAGCTGCAGCTGGGCACCACCATGACTAGTACACTCCTACCATTGAGATGCCCAATAGTAGGTTTCAGAGTTAACATTCCTTTATGCTTTGGAGGGCATTTGCATCTCTTGGGACCCATGTTTTGCGGAGGCGCTATTTTAGTTTGATTCTTAGTTCCTGATCACAAAGTTTTCTCTAAAACATAAGAGCTGACAATGTCATTCTTAAAAATAAAATTAAATTTCTTCTTTAAGAACACAGCTTGAGGCAGGAGATAGACTGAGCAAAGTCAGATTTGGTGCCCGACTGCTAAAGCATTTGGCAGTAAACAAATTGCAGCCTCTCAAGACGGCTGATCCTTTGAGTGGATTTTGTTTAAAAACAGAAGATCAAGAAAAGATACTCTCTTGGGTTTTGTTTTATAAAATACAGAGCTCTTTCAACACTTAGGAAAACCAGTGCTCGCAGACAGGTTTGGGTGGATAAAGGTGAGGAATTAAACACATGCTTCACAATTGCAAAAAACTGTGCAGTAAGTAAGCAACAGAACAAGTACTGTACCTGGTCAGCTCTTCTTTCAGATGGCCGGGGTCCACTGGGAAAAATTTCACCATAAATTTGAAAAGAACCTCCTTAGGATCTTAAAACACAACATCTTCATAAGTTTTCTTTTAAGTGTCTGTTGAGAACATTTACAACTCTCTTCACACATGTTGTCTCTGCAGAGTTTATTACTCTGGACCCTTACAAATCAGGGGTAGAAGCCCTGAACATCAGGGACTTCATTCTGTCCCAAAAAACCCAGCCTGACCAAACAGACCCCCAGTGTTACCAATGGAAGTGGATAAGGAGTTGGACACCTAAATAATACCACAGAATCACAGAATGTCAGGGGTTGGAAGGGACCTCCAAAGATCATCTAGTCCAGCCCCCCTGCCAGAGCGGGATCACCTACAGTAGGTCACACAGGAACGTGTCCAGGCGGGTTTTGAATGTCTCCAGAGAAGGAGACTCCACAACCTCCCTGGGCAGCCTGTGCCAGGGCTCCATCACCATCACAGGGAAAAAGATTTTCCTGATGTTTTTGTGGAATCTCTTATGGTCCATCTTGTACCAGTTGCCCGTCACTGGATATCACTGAGAAGAGCCTGGCTCCATCCTCCTGACACTCACCCTTTACCTGTTTATAAACATTAATGAAGTCACCCCTCAGCCTCCTCTTCTCCAAGCTAAAGAGACCCAGCTCCTTCAGCCTTTCCTCATAAGGGAGATGTTCCACTCCATCATCTCTGTGGCTCTGCGCTGGACTCTCTCCAGCAGTTCCCTGTCTCTCTTGAGCTGAGGAGCCCAGAACTGGACACAGTATTCCAGATGCGGCCTCAACAGGGCAGAGTAGAGGGGCAGGAGGACCAAAGACAAATACCAGCAATTCTTTAAATCTCAGAGAAAGACCCCCGCCAGGAAGGGAGTTTCTATGGAGCAGTGCCAGGTGTGTTTGTCTGGAGTGTGGCCAAAGCCCTGCTGTAATTGCTGTCAGCAGGGCTGTACATTAAACTCAGTCCTCCAAGCAACTGGGATGCAACAGCTCAGCAGGAGGTTGTTTGAGCAAAGCTTTTTTTGTGGAGAGAGCAAGCAGCGAAGCCCAAGGCAAAGAGCATGGAGGGAGGGAGCCACTTTTGTAGGTACGAACTGTCCCAGGAGCCCATGGGGGGGCTCAGGCACTCCTGGATGGACAGGCCGAAAGGAATATGGAAAAAAAAATTGGTGCCTGAAGTAATCCCATTTCTGATGCACCCGGAAGGGGTAGGCTCTTTATCAGGCTTTCCCCTTAGAGGGAAATTCATGAAAACCCTGTTCTGCAGCCTCCCCATGGCAAATACTGGAATCTTGGTCTCATGCTCTCAACCACCTCCTAGCTGCCATGTATTGGGGGAAAATATCACCTGGTTCATTACCGGGCTACGCAGAAAGAGTCACAGCCATGGCAGGGGATGCTGAGTCTGAATTCAGGTCAGGCCCCGCAGCATCTCCGAGCAGTGCTGTGGAGGGGCTGGAGAGGAGCAACAGAGGGACAGGGCTAACCCCGCCACACGCGGGGCTCATGTTGCGCAGGCGTCTGGGCTTTCACGAGCTGCAAAGGGGAAAGGAGGGAGAGATGCCCGCTGCTCTGAGCACAGCGATGCCCACGCTCCTCCGCCAAGCTGTCAGGTTGCTGAAAGCTCAAGCCTAAAATGGTTCAGATACCAGATTGCAAAGGCAGCAGTGGCATTTCTACAGGGTTCTATGGATTGCAGTGTCTTTGCAAACAATCCTGCCCAGCCTCACACTATAAAATGAGCTCAGGTAAATGCTAGAAACCAGAGCCCCCGTCCTCAAGCAATAACATTGCATTAATGTGCCTGTGCCACCCTGCCACTGACAGTGATTTAGAATAATTTAATTTCTGAAATACTTACTTTTGACTTGCTTTGTTATGGGTTTTAGTGGTTCCAACCAGACCTGAAATAAGGCAATGAAGAACTGGATGAACAAACAGCACAGGAGAAGGGGAATAAAAGCAGCAGCAGCATGCTAGAATGTAACACAAAAATGTTGGTCAGCGTGGCTGCTGCAGCAACCTGTCCCGCTGGGCAGCCCTGCATGGATGGCTACGAATAAACCCCATAGGCTTTGCCAAGCAGCTTGTGGCTCCCCTCGTAACTCCTATTTCAAGGGGGTTTTGGCACTGTGGCAAATCTTTGTGTTCAAAATTTTCATCTGGTATTTCAGGGAGGTGCTAGCAAGCCCTCAGCCATGCAGGAGGTTGCCGCAGCACCAGGGCCCCACGCCACGACCCACACTCACGTGGTTCCCAGCCTGGCTGCGAAACTCAAGGCCGAAGTACTCCTTCTCCACAAGGTTGAGGTGGCTGCAGGTGAGGTTGAACAGCCCTTTTCCACAGGATTTTTGCTAGTTAATTAAAACACAGCACGGAAGCAGCAGGTTAGGCAATGCTGAGAGCAGTGGTGATGGGATGTCAGTGAGATGGGGGAGGAGTTTTAGTTCCCTGCCTTCACCCCAAGATGAGCTGTGGGATTTTTCCTGATCAGGCTGCACCAAAATGTTACTCAATAAACGCTGTTGGCCTCAGCACGTGGGAAAGACCGACTGCCCACTGTATGCCCCTTACCTCTGCTCTTGGAAATCAGATTCCTTCTCATCGGTTCTCTCCTCTGTTAAGGAGTGTAAACCAGAAAGGAAGAGGAAAGCAATCTTGCCTTTGGCTCACCTTTTACAACCGTCACTGTCCAGGCAGCTCTGTCCCTGGCAAAGCAGCGATCCCCAGGAAGAGCATTTGCCTGACCCAGGGACGGCCGTGGTAAACGTGCTCAATTAAGAGCAAACGGGAACACACCTCAAACCTGCACAGCAAGCCTGTGTGCCCCGACAGGCGGCAACTGGATTGTCAGGGTCGAACTGCTATTATGGTTAATGCTAACTAACAGCAACAGGTCCCTGCGGAGATCCCGCGTCTTGTGCCCTGGGTCATCCATGCGCTTTAGCAATATTAATTAAGTGGCACTACGTGCCGATAAGGGAGGCCAGGCTGTAGTTATTGCCAGTAAACAGAAACACTTGGAGGGTGTTTTGTTTGACTGGTTGCTGTGCTGTGTGACACAGCTGGGGAACAACCTGGAAGACTCCTGACATTGAAAAATGCTCCGAAAAGGGCCAAAACCGGACCTGACAGTCACCCACCCCAAGCAAAAACCCTGATAGTCCTTTATCAACTCATGAAAAGCAGACCAAAATTGAGCATGAGTTAGTGCAAAAGCAAGCTGGAGCAGAGACACCAAGTTAGACAGCTGTTATGACATTTCGGGTGATGGGGACGAAGGCAGGCTGCAGCTCCCCATGCCAGTGGCTGCTCCCAGCAGGGACAGGAGGGACCCTGGCTGCTGGCAGTGGTACATGCTAATAACCACCTTTCATGGCTTCTCCTGAGATGAAATTGCTGGCTCTGTGCTGAAAGGCTGCTGAAAAGTGATAGCGTAATAACAGTATTTGCTCCACAGCACTCCTGGTTCTCCTCGAAATTACTAGATCACAAGGGTAATTAAAACAATTATAAACGTTTATTTCCAAGCTAGAATTTTCTAGCATGAAAGGCCTTGGCCTTTGTCAGGCAGCCAGGAAAGACAAGCATTTCGTACCGGGTTATTATCCACCACATGGCTGCTGGGAGCGACCTGCTCTCCTCCAAGCCCAGCACTGCCCAGGGCAAGCCCCGCAGGAGACGAGCGGCCCCGTCTCCAGGAAAACCGGCTCATTGGGGAGACACAGCTCTGCGATGCAGAGGCTGTTTTAAAAGCAAAGCCTTTCCCCTCTCAAACTGCTTCTTGCGGAAGACCCATCCTGGGTTTGTGGGGTACCGAGGCTGCAGCCCAAGCTGGTCAGCGTCAGCCCTGCAGGGCGTCAGGCAGGAGCAGCGGGCGCAGTGCTGGAGGAGCACAGTTGCAAGGCCCGAGTACGACATGTGGGGCTGGTCGCCTCACACCCGACCCTAAACGTGCCTTCAATGATGTTACGAGGGCAGGTGAGCACCCACAGGCAGAAATCCCCGCGTCTGATCTTCTGTGTGGCCAGAGCTTCCTTGCAATGCCCTGCACCAAAAGGCACCAATCCTGATGTTCCCTGTGTCCTTGCAGCCAGCTCTGCACAGCTCCTGTCAATGAGTTTCCACCTTTGCTCATTGTGGGGGACACGAGACCACAACAGATTTTGTCCTTCACTCAACCCCAGCAGTTAGTTTTTCTGGGCTTGTTTGCTTTGCCTTTTCTTTTTTTTCCTTACTGCTAAATATTACCCTGTAGCAAATTCTGCCAGCAGAGATGCCCTGGCTTTGTCTGCCCAGGTTGCAGAGTGGTTCACCCTTTCTGTGCTGCTCTTGTGGGGGGGCTCCCAAGGCTGCTCAGGCTCAGGGTTGCTTTATCAAACCCTTTCCAGAGAGAAGAGTGACTTTATCAGAGAGAGCACATGCCAGATCGCAGCGTTAGGTATCCAGGAGGGTGGGGGGGAAGAAGGGAGGCAGCTTTGCAATATCTCCTGTCAGAAACCTGTTAAAGGCTGACTTGTGACTGTTTCTGTGCCCGAGCACTGGGGCAGGGGATCCCAGTGCCCTCCCAGTGCAAGGCAGGGGCTTTCCAGCACGGCTGGCAGCATCACAGCTATGGCCCGTCTGTACTATGGCTCAGCCCTGGGGGGGTTCA